>NC_067227.1:34350838-34523338 GCF_019924925.1 Ctenopharyngodon idella
AAAATATCCTGAAAAATAAAATGTATGAAGGTTTCCACAAAAATATGAACTGTTTTCAACAATGATAATAATCAGAAATGTTTCTTGAGCAGAAAATCATCATATTAGAATGATTTCTTAAGGATCATGTGACACTGAAGACTGGAGTAATGATGCTGAAAATTCAGCTTTGATCACAAAATATAAATTGCATTTTACAATATATTCACATTGAAAACAGTTATTTTAAATTGTAATAATATTTCACTATTTTTACTGTATTTTTGATCAAATAAATGCAGCCTTGGTGAGCAGAAGAGAGCAAAAACTTTAACAATCAGAGGCAAATTCAGCCTTTAGTTAGTACACATAACCTTAAAATAAATAAATTTTAGCACTTGAAATCATAAAGATCACATTTCAGCATTTGTGTCTTCAGTTTTATTGTAAATGCTAATGGATATCTTTATCTCCTGATATGTTAGAACTCCTCATTGGTGCTGCAGAATACAAATAAATGCTAAATTTAGTGTTTATCTTATAGTACAAGAAAACACAGGCGTAATGAAAAGTAATGAAAGGATCACAGAATGAATCTGTAGTGAAGATCAGAGAAAAGAAACAGGAGCCACATCAAGCTGATTAAACTTTGTAAACTAACTACGTTGCTGCTTTGTTTTTCCTGAGGATTGTGGGACAAGATAAATTACCACATGCGTCTGAAACACTCTCTGCTCTCAGTTTATTCTTCTGCCGCTGTCACGAACAGGCGCTTTAAAGGAGAATTCATTAATATTGTCTACATGACAAACGGTTAAAGCCATTTCCCGTCCGTTTTGGGTAAAGGAAAGATGAGCAGCCGTGAAAGTTTTCTCTTCTCACTGTATGTTTTCGAAGGAAATCTCCCAGACTAAAGTGTGCTCTGGAAATTAGGGCGCTGGTTTGACATTACCGAGTTAATGGAGTGACATAGGGAGGTTAAGAATGGATGAAACCTTTAGAGGGAACAAGAACATGGAAGACAGGAGCGGCTTTCAGACGTACAGCGTTATTGAGAAGCCCTGACTTTATACGTGAGAATGTGTTTGAAGTGCTGGCAAAGTAAGTGGCAATTTCAGGCACTTTAACCCTCTGGGAGCGCTTCGTCTCGGATGAAACCGAAAGCTATTTTGGCGAAAAATATGACAGCGTAAGTCACAGGAGCCAAAGCACGAAACGTTCTCAAATCATGTGCAAAATACACACTCGCTCTGAGGACGGTGTTTCAGCCGTTGTTCTCAAATATGACACTGAACCGACTCAAATAGTGGCAATTGTGAATTTAAGAGAAATCTGTCATGGAGACATAACTCTTGGGTGGCATTTTGAATAAATTGACTTTCAAAAAGAGACATGTGAATAGAATAGAAAGGTTTTTTTGGACGCGCTCACGTGACTCTAATCGGAGCCAGATGTGTGTTTCTCTAATTGCACAAATCACATTTGGACTCAGACAGCAGAAAAGGCGTGACTGGGCATTCAATTTCCCTCCACTGTCCTCAGGTCAGGCCCATTATACATAAATATAATTAAAACCAGCCTCAGAGCGAGTGTCGTCTGGATGCTATCTATTCTCTGGCTCTTTTTGTATCATTTAATGGCCAAATCAGATTCTAATTAGCTCCCTTGTCATTCAACAGGCTGGTCGGAGGAAGGGGAGGGACATTGTAGCCAATTACGTTTCATATGTTTCCTCGCTGTCCCTGAGGTGATAGAAGCCCTGTTAATTATATCTTAATCCCTGGACTGAAATGTGTTAAGATAACGTATTCAAGATGGTCTCCATACATGTAGCCGACGAAGTCCTAATTTTATATATTTATATTATATATATTATTTTATATAAATATATTCTATTTTTAAATGATAAATGATAAATTAAATTATCATTTAAATTATATATATACATTTTTTTTATTTTATTTTATTTTATTTTTTTATTTTTTTTATTTTTTTATTTATTTTTTATTTTATTTTATTTTATTTAGTCAAAAGTTTGGAAATATTTTACAGTCTCTTCTGCTCATCAAGCCTGCATTTATTTGATCAAAAGTACAGAAAAAACAGTAATATTGTGAAATATTTTTACAATTTAAAATAATGGTTTTCTATTTTAATTTCCTATAAAATATAATTTATATCCTGTGATCAAAGCTGAATTTTCAGCATCATTACTCCAGTCTTCAGTGTCACATGATCCTTCAGAAATCATTCTAATATGACGATTTATTATCAATGTTGGAAACAGTTGTGCTGCTTAATATTTTTTTGTAACCTGTGATACTTTTTTTAGGATTTTTTGATTAATAATAAGTTAAAAAGAACAGCATTTATTTAAAATAGAAATCAAGTCTTTACTACCACTTTTTTATATATACTGTATATGCATTTATGCTTCATATGTTTCCTCAGAACTGAAAGAAGCCTCTTTAATTGTATCTTAATATCTTGTATCTTAATGAAATGTTTAAATGGACGGCAGATGTTTGTGATGGTCTCCATGTAGCTGATGAACCAAGTGCACCTGTGAAGTCGCAGTTCTGTCATTGATGACCCGTTTAAAGGCTAAGAATCGCTGCGCTCCATTCAGAGCATAATGTGGCATGTTCTTACTGAATTTCTCCTACTTCAGATTGTAAATAAGAGGTTAACGTGTAAAGAAACAAAATGGCAGTGCTAATTTTAGCTTTGCAGGTGTTCATTTGTCAACAAAGACGTCTCGTAGCAACCTCATAGTGAGGATGAGCGATGCGAAAGCTAGCTTTTGTTCTGCAGGTGTATGATTATCAATAGAGAGCATTATTTACTGGTGTTTTTTCTGCAAATGTTTGCTAAAGAGTTTTTCCTATCATGTGGTGACTCATTGATGCATTTTATTTGCTTTAAAGTGAATGTTTATTGTTAACAGTTCACAGACATGTTCATGGGATGACCTGCGTTTTGGTGAAATTAGTGGATTTCCACGCACATTTTTGCACTTTTCCCAAGTACGACGTTTCTTTCTGAGGTAAATGTGATTGTAAAATACGAGCAAGATTGGAAATGCTCAGAATAGCATTTTAGTGTGCTGCTCTTACTCTGGCTGTAGTATTTTTGCACAGTATGTTTTTTTTGTGTTTTTTTAAAGCATGAAATACTTTAATTTTCAGATTGGAACAGTATACAACCAGAGTACATATATGTATATAAAATAATTTTTTTAACAATTTAAAAAAAAAATAAAAATACAAATTTAAATATACATTCTTCAATAATATTTATTTTTATTTATATATATATATATATAATTTTTTTTAAACTTTTTTAAAAATAAAAATATAAATTTAAATATACATTCTTCAATATTTTTATATATATATATATATATATATATAATTACATATATATATATATATATATATAATTTTTTTTAACTTTTTTAAAATAAAATAAAAATATAAATTTAAATATACATTCTTAAATAATAAAAAGTATTTTTATTTTTATGTGTTTGTACATTATATATATATATATATATATATATATATATATATACATTTTTTAAAATAAAAATATCAATTTAATTATACATTCTTAAATGATCAAAAAATATTTTTATATGTATATAAATTTTTATATATATTTTTATATTTGTATAGTTTTTATAAATTTTTATATATATATAATTGTTATATAATTATAATAGTTATAATTAATATATTTAAATTATAATTTAAATATATATCTATTAATAAATAATATAGAATAAATATATAATAAAAATGAAATATATATATATATAATTGTTAAAAATGTTTTTTTTTATTTAGTTATAATATATATATATACACACATATATATATATATATATATATATATAATTTAATTAATTTTAATTTTAATTCTGTATTACAGTTATAATTAATATATTTAAATTATGATTATACGATATATATATATAATCAGTAAAAAACACACACATACACACACACACACACACACACACACACATATATATATATATATGTTTGTGTTTGTGTGTTTATTACAGATTTAACATTTTAACAATTTTATTTACAATTTTATAACTAATTAACTCAAAAAATTCAGCATGCACATAATAAGGTCATGTGATAATGATGTACAGTACTGTGTTTGAAATACTTGTTCTGCACACTGTTTCACACAGTATTTGTTTTTCAGTATAATGCAGTATACAGCGTCCGAGTCAAATCCAGCTTTATGTTGCTTTACATGTTTTAATAAACAGTTCTCTTAGCGTTTGGAGCGTAAACCACACGCTCACACGGTTAAATGTGTCTCATCTGGCAGAGATAGAAGCTCTTTGAGTCTCCTTTGTGAGAAGCAAAGACGAATCAGAAATCCAGCAGCATCAAATATGCATCAGCCTGACCAACACATGAGCGAGAGAGTGTGTGTGTTTGTGTGTGTTTACATGTGTGCATCAGCATTCCACAGACGCACCTGTGAGCGCAACACGCCGTCTGCGCCGCCGCTTCCACTGATCCGTGAAGTCGCGAGCCGAATGCAAAGCTGCAATCCAGAGCTCAGAGGTGAACTCAGCTGGAGGCTCTAATAGCATCCAATTACCAATTACCTCCTGCGTTCGGAGGCCTCCTCCTCGTTACAGACGCCGTTCGCACGTGACGTCGGACCTGTTGAGCGCTCACACTTCAGAAGCTTGAGTGAAAGATTGCAGGTTTATCCGATAGTTTGTGTGGAGGTTTGCCGATCAGCCGATAGTGTTTATAGACTGTTAAATGTCTACGGTGAATCAAAGCGGACGGCGGTTTATGCTGTTTCTTTCTCCAGTAATTGGCTCTCGGGAGAATCGCAAAAGTGTGAGTCAGTTATTAGGAACAAATTAGAACTCCGGCTATTTTTCTTTATGATCATTTCCCTTTTTCCAGTTCTAACATTTTTTGGCCTTTTGCTAGTGTTTCAACTGAATTATTTTCTTTTCCATGTGCCTGGCATTATAAATATTAATGGCTCCCCCGGCACAAGGAACCTTTAATTTTATGGAGTTTTGTAGCATTAAGGCGAGATGGCAAAGCAGCGAGTCTCCATTATGGCATTCAGGAGCGTCGCTCCCTCTCTCCCACACATCCTCCTGTTCCCCAGAGATCCTCTAAACATTGGTTTGGGACGCTTTTGAGATTTTGCAAAGGTCCCTGAATGGCTCGAACCTAAAGAAATCTCCAGCAAAGGTTCTCTTGAGTTTAATTGCGCGGCTCGATTAACCTGCGGGAGTTACGCCAGCGCTAAACGAGTTTAAAAGAACAAAAGAATTCCTGCATAATGAACGTGAGCTTTCAGTCTCCGGATTGCCACAAGTGCTCTTGAATGTGCTGTAAATAGGTAAAAGAACTGTCCAGAAAAGAGGTAGTGAGCGTGTGTGAGAGAGTTCAGGATGGGAATATGTCCGAGTGTGTGTGTCTGTGCATGACAACATGTTTCCCTATATATCTGTGTGTTATTTCTGTAGCGCAAACTGTAGAGTGTGGAGAAGGTCATGGGTTCGATTCCCAGGGAATACATGCACTGATCAAGGATTAGTTGACTTCAGAATTCAAATTTCCTGATAATTTACTCACCCCCATGTCATCTAAGATGTTCATGTCTTTCTTTCTTCAGTCGAAGAGAAATGAAGGAAAACATTCCAGGATTTTTCTCCATATAGTGGACTTTACTGGGGAATGATTATTATTATTATTATTATTATTATTATTATTATTATTACTAAATTAACATATAAAAATAAGGAATAAACAAAATATAAATAAATTAAGGAATATTTCTATTGTAAAATTTCACTAAAATTAAATATTTTAAGAAAATGTATATTTTTTAAAGAAAATTAAATATTTAAAAAAAATATTATTTTCATAGTAATATTAGGAATATTACTATAATAATAATAATAATAATAATAAAATAATAGTACTGTAAAATAAAATTATTATTATTATTATTATTAAATAATAATAATAATAATAAATAAGGAAATAATAAATAAGGAATATAAACAAACTAAGGAATATTTGTATTGTAATATTTCACAAAAATATATTTTTAAGAAAATTTAATATTTTAAGAAAATGATTATTATTGTAATATTAGGAATATTACTATAATAATAATAATAAAAATAATAATAGTACTGTAAAATAAAATCATTATTATTATTATTATTATTATTATTATTATTATTTATTATTACTAAGTTAAAATATAAAAATAAGGAATATAAACAAATTAAGGAATATTTGTATTGTAATATTTCACTAAAATATATTTTTAAGAAAACAAAATATTTTAAGAAAATGCATATATCTTTTAAGAAAATTAAATATTTTATGAAAATGATTATTATAGTAATATTAGGATTATTGCTATAATAATAATAAAAATAATAATAGTACTGTAAAATAAAATTATTATTATTATTATTACTAAGTTAAAATATAAATATAAGGAATATCAACAAATTAAGGAAAATTTATATTGTAATATTTCAGTAAAATATATTTTTAAGAAAATTAAATATTTTTTTAAAATGTATATATTTTTAAGAAAATTAAATATTTTTTTTAAAAATTATTATTATAGTAATATCAGGATTATTACTATAGTAAAAAAAAATGAAAATAAGGAATATAAACAAATTAAGGAACATTTCTATTGTAATATTTCACTGAAATATATATTTTTATATATTTTTGACTGTGTTAAAATGTGTTAAAAACTTGTGTGTTTATATTGATAGCTCCCTGAAGTTGAACACACAGATAAATCATGAGATAAAGTCAAGTTTTTTTCATTTGACAAATCTGGCTAAGATGAAATCATGTCTGACATTTAAATTGCAATACATGCTCTTAAATCATCACGACTTGATTACTGTAATTTGTTATATAAGGGTATTAGTCAAACCTATCCTACGGCTGCAAAAGGTCCAAAATGCTGCTGCGAGATTATTAATGCATATTAAAAAACATGAACACATCACTCCGTCCTTGGTCTCATACATTGGCTTCCTGTACAGATTGATTTTAAGCTTCTTTTATTAGTGTATAAATCTCTGCATGGCCTCGCTCCATCTTATTTATCAGATTTGAGTATCAGACGAGAAGAACACTGAGATCAACAGCTCAAAATTTACTCAAACTGGATCGGTACTTCCGCCTACGTCACGCGTGACCTTTCCAACGTGATTACGTCATGCGTGGAGCATCACAGAGCAGTGCAAGACGAGCATTTGTGGTTAAAAAGTATATAATGTTTATTTTTTTTAGAAAATGTCCGATGGTTTCTCTAGATAAGACTCTTATTCCTCATCTGGGATCGTGTAGAGCTCTTTGAAGCTGCACTGAAACTGACATTTAGACCTTAAACCCCAGTGAAGTCCAACATATGGAGAAAAATCCTGGAATGTTTTTCGATTTCTTTTCGACTGAAGAAAGAAGGACATTTTAATTCTGAAGTGAACTAATCCTTTGAATGCAATGTTGCTTTGGATGAATGCATGAATGTAAATGTTCTGCAACAAGCCGATTTGCAAAAAGAATGACCCCCCGTCAACCATTGTTTGTCAAACAGATCTCCCACTGTTAGCTGAATCAGTGTTGCTTTGTTGCTCCAGCAAACAGAATAAACGAGCTTTAATCTCCGTAATAATTCAGGCGTCGGCTGGTGGAGTTTGAGTGCTACAGGATGGAGAAATTAATTTCATGTGAATCAAAGGCTTTTATGCACCTAGCAACCTGTAATTCATGTCTGGAAACTCTCCAAATGGTGCGGAGAGAGCGTTTAGGAAGCGCTGGCCTGCGTCTCTCTGCAGTGACAGTGTCTGATGGTGGTTTTGTGTGTTTGTGCCCATGCAGCTCACGTTCTGAGCGCTTTGGAGGGGTCAGCTCACTCATGTTTCTCTCCTCACTGCTGCTCTCATGAACTCCATCGCTGTTTTAGAGGCAGAGGTTTGTCTTGTGTTTGTGAACACTAACAGACAAGTACTTCCAGTCTGTGGTACTTTTTGGTCCTGGCAGTGCCATCTAAATTAGTGTGATTTTCAAAGTGAAATTGCAGTCTAGTGCGATTATTAAATTGCAAAAAGTTATAATGTAATGAAGTTCATTATTGGTTGTGCTGAAAGAGATTTGACTTCAGTTCAGGACTCAAGTGTGAACGCATTTACAGAGTTGATGAGGATCATTTATATTGGCAAAATGTGATGCTTTATGATACTTTATTTTAGAGTAGGGTTGCATGATTTGGGTAAAAATCAAGCTGTAATTTTTCTGAAGAAAATGGTTTGCAATTAAAAAAAATAATAATAAAATAAACTGCAGGTCTGTAAAGCTGCACAATTTATTATTATATCAATGGTATATATCAATATTACTATAATAATAATAATAATAGTACTGTAAAATAAAATTATTATTATTGTTATTATTATTATTACTAAATTAAAATATAAAAATAAGGAATAAACAAAATATAAACAAATTAAGGAATATTTCTATTGTAATATTTCACTAAAATATATTTTTAAGAATTTGTTTTTTTAATTTATATATTTTTTAAGAAAATTAAATATTTTAAGAAAATTAATATTATAGTAATATTAAGAATATTACTATAATAATAATAAAAAAAATAATAATAATCATGTAAAATAAGATTATTATTATTATTATTATTACTCAATTAAAATATCAAAATAATAAAAACAAATTAAGGAATTTTTCTATTGTAATACTTCACTTAAATATATTTTTAAGAAAATTAAATATTTTAAGAAAATTATTATAGTAATATTAAGAATATTACTATAATAATAATAATAATAAATAATAATAGTACTGTAAAATAACTATTATTATTATTACTACATTAAAATATAAAAATAAGGAATATAAACAAATTAAGGAATATTTCTATTATAATATTTCACTAAAAAATTTTTTTAAAGAAAATTAAATATTTTTTAAATTTTTTAAGAAAATTTAATATTTTAAGAATATTATTATTATTATAGTAATATTATGAATATTACTATAATAATAAATAATAATAGTACTGTAAAATTAAATTATTATTACTACTAATTTAAAATATAACAATAAGGAATATAAACAAATTAAGGAATATTTCTATTGTAATATTTAATTTTTTTAAGAAAATTATTATTTTTTTAATTCCTATATTTTTTAAGAAAATTTAATATTTTAAGAATATTATTATTATTATTATTATTATTATTATGATAATATTATGAATATAATAATAATAATAATAATAATAATAATAAATAATAATAATAGTACTGTCAAATTAAATTATTATTATTACTACTAATTTAAAATATAACAATAAGGAATATAAACAAATTAAGGTATATTTCTATTATAATATTTCACTAAAATATATTTTAATATATATTAATATATATAGAAATTTTTTATATTTTATATATATATATAGAAAACTGAAAATAAGATTTAAAAATATTTAATAAAAAAGAATCATAATTTTATTGAACTGTGGTTCAAATGTAGATCATAAGCTGCTTGCATGTAAAAGAACAGCATCATTCCTCACTCTGAAACATGCAGCGCATATATTTATTTAATTAAATCGCACTAAACCATATCACAATTTCGGTTTGATTTCAATTAAACATGCACTTAAACTAATTTTCTGTCCGTCTTACTGAGAGCTGCTTTCTCTGCATGATTTTAGCCTCAAAGCAGCAGCAGTATGAGATTTAAAGAAAGACACAGATATCCGATCACAGTGAGTTTGTCTGTTTTCCTCTCTATTGTCCTGGTGAGTTGAGGCTCATATATTACACTGATGCTCTTCAGTTTACTCATAAGCTGAGTTGAATCAGGACAATGTGAGTGCGGTTGATGGGGAAACAGAGAGAGACTCTGAAGGGCACGCGCTGATTGGCATTCCTCGCGGGCAGACGATGCTTATCGCATACTTAGCAGGGGCATCTGTGTGATCAAATGTCCGCCCGGCCCCCGGCAGATCACCGGGACATGTGGGAGATAACAGACGACAACGGCCTGATCTCTGGAGCTCATGTTTACCCAGAACCCCTTCTGATGGGGTGCAGCTCCACCCGTCCTGCAGCAGAGGCTTGGACATCATCACCGACACTCAAGAGCCTCTTCTAGTGCCTTTAAATCATTCAAGTGTCTCTAATACTGTGAGTGTGGAGTGACGGGAACTAGAACAAGTGACAGAATTTGAAGATCTCAAACGCAACGACCTCCAAAAAACACCAGAAGCACTACTGTGGTCGTTTCATATGTATGTATGTATATATGTAAATATAAAATGACTTACAATAGTGGAATAAAATAATATTCGTAATAATCAGATATTCATAAGGGCTGTATGATTTGGAGTAAAAAAGAAAAAAATCTTAATTGCAATTTTTCCTGTTAAAATTTGTGATTGCGATTTAAAATGCAATAAAAAAACAACAACAACAAAAAACACAAAAACAAACAAACAAACAAAAAACTCCAGGATTGCTGTGCTTGTTTGTAGAGCTGCACAATTTTGCCAACAATTTTGTGATTATATATCAATATTACTATAATTATAATAGTACTGAAAAATAACACTATTATTAATAATAATAAATTAAAATATAAAAAATAAGGAATATTTCTGTTTCACTGTATTTTTTATACTTTATTTATTTTTAATATATTTCATTTTGCCAAAATTGTAGTAGTTATATATAATAAGAATATTATTAATAATATAATAATAATTATAATAATCATACTGTAAAATATACTGTAAATACTATTAAATTTATATATATATATATATAATATCACTAAATTGAAATATTAAGCAAGTATGCGATTATAAATCAATATTACTTTAACTATAATTATAATACTATAAAATAAAATTATTATTATTAAATTAAAATACAAAAAATAAGCAATATTTCTGTTGTAATATTTCACTGTAAGATAAAAATAAGAAAATTAAAAAGTAAGATTTTAAGAATATTTTAATATAATATTTATATTTAATAAATATATTATTATTATTAATATTATTAAAATATTATTATTTATAATATTTATAATATTAATAATAATAATCATACTGTAAAATATGTAAAATATAATGTAAATACTATTTTATATATATATATATATATATATACAGTGAAGGCACAATTTAAATTATTTAAAAAGTATTTAGACACATAAGTCACAATTAAAAACGTCTGAATTCCATTGTTGCATTATAATATCAAAACAATTTGCAATTTTTTAAAGATTATTAGCACTTTTCACAAAATAAGGTTTATTAGGTTTCAAAAGATTAAACAGTGGTTAGTTGACATTAGGCTATTTTCATTACATATGCGTTCTTATCTTATGTAAAGCAATATACTGTAAAGCTGGATGCATCTCTCATAGTCTAAATGCTATAATAAAATCAAATCCTCACCTGTTGACACAATGCGACCGTCACACAGTGTACCGTCACACGGCGCGGCTCAGGTGAAGGTGCGTCTGTCCTGATGAACGGCTTTATTCAGCTCTGTAATTGGAACAGGAGAGGAAAAGATCATTTAGATGTTGTACATGTGCTGTATTGTCTGTAGTTTTGTTCTGTGTTAATAGACGTGTGTGTGTGTGTGTGTGTGTTGATAACTCCCACACTGCTCCAGCTGCACGTCAAATACGATGGAGGAGGACGCACATGCTGCTTTGTTGTTGGTTTGCTCCCTCGAGACACTCACGTCTCTCACACTTACAGTCACGTCTCCCTCGAAGTGAGGAAAGACATTGTTTTGTCGGGTCGCTGAGTGGGAAACACACCCTGTGATGCTCATCGATGCTCTTTCACGGCTGATGAGACTCAGATTCATTCAGATTGGACTCATGAATTGACGTCCAGTAAGAGTATATGGATTACAGCTCTGATCACTTGAGAATTAGATAAGAATTGTTAAATTGTTAATTGGTAAAGCCGAGCACAGTTTGAGACATTTATTTTTCTCAGAAAATATGAGAATGATAGAGTTGTGAAATTGCAATATGGCCTAGTGTGATTATTATATTGCAAAACATAATTTACATTTACACTGTATTTATGCATTTAGCAGCAGACACTCTTATCCAAAGTGACTTACAAAAGTGGAACAAAATAATATTCGTAAGGGCTGTATGATTTGGAGGAAAATAATCTTAATTGCAATTTTTTCTGTTAATTTTATTTTTGGATTATATATCAATATTACTATAATTATAATTATAACTATAACAGTACTTTAAAATAAAATGATTATTATTAATAATAAATTAAAATATAAAAAGGAATATTTCTGTTGTAATATTTCACTGTAGGATAAAAATAAGAAATAAGATTTTAAGAATATTTTAAAATATTTATAATATAATATTTATATTTAATATAATTAATTTAGCCAAAATTGTTGTAATTATATATAATAATATGTAATATTATTAATAATATTAATATAATCATACTGTAAAATATGTAAAATATACTGTAAATACTTTTAAATTTATATATATATATATATAATATGACTGAATTGAAATATTAAGCAAATATTATGTGATTCTATATCAATATTACTATAATTATAATACTGTAAAATAAAATTATTATTATTAATAATACATTAAAATACAAAAATAATGAATATTTCTTTTGTAATATTTCACTGTAAGATCAAAATAAGATAATTAAAAAAAAATGAAATTAAGAATGTTTATAATATAATTTAATTTCGCCCAAATTGTTGTAGTTATATGTAACATATAATAATATTATTAATAAGAATATTATTAATAATATTTAATATTAACATTAATAATAATAATAATACTGTAAAATATGCTGTAAATATTGTTAAATTAATCACTAAATTGAAACATTAAGCAAATATTATGTAATTATATTTCAATATTACTATAATTATAATTATAATACTGTAAAATAAAATTATTATTATTATTAATAAATTAAAATACAAAAATAAGCAATATTTATGTTGTAATATTTCACTGTATAATAAAAATGAGCTAATTAAATAGTAAGATTATAAGAATATTTTAATATAATATTTATAATATAATATTTCTATTTAATATATTTCATTTTCCCAAAATTGTTGTAGTTATATATAATAATATATAATATTAATAATTATAATTATAATAATCATACTGTAAAATATACTGTGAATTCTATTAAATGAATATATATATATATATATCACTAAATTGAAAATAATCAGCGCTCATTACTGAAGCAGAACTCATTCCAGAGACAGTTTCATGCTCACAGTAAATGATCTGTCAGATCTGCAGAAGATATTTTGAGGCGGGCGTTGTGGAGAACAGTGGCTCCTTCATGCTTGGCTTGAACTCACACACACCTCACCAGAGAGGATTGTGGGACAGAAATCAGTGTTTTATTAGCTGGGTGAAAGCAGCAGTCGGACAGCTGGGTGGAGGTTTATTGGTTTGCCCATAAAAGTCTGCCGTGTTCTCGTATTTTGGGCGACCGAGGCTCGCACGTCCACAAGGACCTCGGCCACATTACAACACCTGCCAGAACGGTTCCTGATCCATCCAAACTGATTACTCACGATTGCATCAGCGTGAAACCACTGCAAACGAGGTCAAGGTGGATTTACCCTTCGGTTAACGTTATTTCACGGAAAATAAATGTTGATGGTGTTTCCTCATTGAAGTGCCTCTGTTTCATTCGGGCTTACGCAGTGGTTTGTGGGACATTAGGGAGCGCAGACGTCTATGTAAGTCGATCCGAACGCATGCGGCTCACCCGCGGCTGGACACAATCCCGTATGTTCGTCAAGAGCGCTTCCGGTTTAATTTAATTCAGCCGTTCTGTCATCACCATCAACAGTCAACAAGTTTTCCCAGCTTTTTCCAGATTTCATTTCGCAAAGAAAACAGTTCCACTCGCTTCGTTTTTCCCGACCTTTCAGCCTCCGCAGGTCTTTACTCACATTGTGTCGTTTGGCTCTGAACCTCGAGACGTTTGTGTCGTCAGCGTGAGCTCGACTGTGAGGACCGACAGCTGCTGTTTACCGCAGTAACTAGAGGAACCATTCAAAATACTGTGACCGACATGTTCCTTGACTACTGCAAAGATCAGGAAATTAGTATTTGATAAACTGTTCATTTCTTTTAAGTATCCATCCATCCATCCATCCATCCGTCTGTCCGTTGTTCCATCCAGCCATCCGTCTGTCATTCCATCCATCCATCCGTTGTTCTATCATCCATCTGTCTGTTCATCCATCCATCCATCCATCCATAATCCATCCATCCGTTGTTCTATCCATTCATCCAGCCAGCCATCCAGCAAGCCATCCATCCATCCATCCATCTATCCATCCATCCATCCGTCCGTCCGTCCGTCCGTCCGTCATTCCATCCATCCATCCATCTGTTGTTCTATCCATTCATCCAGCCAGCCATCCAGCCATCCATCCATCCAGCCATCCATCCATCCATCCATCCGTCCGTCCGTCCGTCCGTCCGTCCGTCATTCCATCCAGCCATCCATCCATCCGTCCGTTGTTCTATCCATCCATCATTCCATCCATCCATCCAGCCAGCCAGCCATCCGTCTGTCATTCCATCCAGCCATCCATCCATCCGTCCGTTGTTCTATCCATCCATTGTTCCATCCATCCATCCAGCCAGCCATCCGTCTGTCATTCCATCCATCCATCATCCATCCATCCATCCATCCATCCATTTATCCGCCATCCGTCCGTCGATTTATGGATCATCCATCTATTCATCCATCCATCCATCCATCCATCCATCCATCCATCCATCCATCCATCCATCCGTCCGTTGTTCTATCCATCCATCATTCCATCCATCCATCCATCCATCCATCCATCCATCCGTTGTTCTATCCACCCATCGTTCTATACATCCATCCATCCATCCATCCGCCATCCGTCTGTCGATTTATCCATCCATCCATCCATCCATCTGTCGTTCTATCCATCTGTCGTTCCATCTATCCATCCATCACTCTGTCCATCCATCGTTCTATCATCCATCCATCCATCCATCACTCTGTCCATCCATCGTTCTATCATCCATCCAGCCATCCATCCATCCATGCATCGTTTTATCCATCCATCCGTTACTCTATCATCCATCATCCATCTGTCCATCCATCCATCCGTCGTGACATTGCTGTTATTTATTCATTTTTGCTAATGTTGCTTTACAGGGAAGTGTGAAAAAAAAAAAGGTAGAAAAGCACAAAAAGGTAATTAATCATAGAAACAATTGTAAAAGAATGGTTTAGAATAAAATAAACTAATAAATAATAGTAGTAATGTCAGAGGCCCTGTTACCACAACTTAAATAAATGCATGGTTGCAAGTTAAAAATTCTGATTTATTGTTTTAATTAAACCTTTTAAGTTGCAAACATTAATTTGTTGACATAAAAATGCTTATCATTACGTCAACTTAATGTTGTTTGTAATTTAAACTCAAATTTGTGTTAATTGGCTTTTTTTTTTTTTTTTAATTAAGTTGTAGTAACTTAATGATATTTTCTTGATAACTTCAGAAATTAGGCAGTGGATTTCTAGTTCCCAGCATGCTTTGCATAATTTATTTGTTTTTAGTGAAAGGAAAGACCTATTAGTGTTTAATGCTGTTCTGTTTGACATTTAAAAGAACAACTCTGATAGTTGGAGCGACTTAATTTATTTGAGTAATCAACTTAAAAATTTGAGTTTATGCTACAAATTATTAAGTTCCTCAAACTCAATGTAGCTTGTTAGTTGAACGTAAATTTAACCCAGTTGTCATAACTCAAAAAAAATGATGCAAACTGTTGCGTTCATTTTTTTTGTAGAGCCAACACATTATTTTTAGAGTGTACTATCAGCTTTTAGGGGAGAGAAATTGATCTGAAACTTTCAAAAAAGTTACATATTGTTGATTTTTTTTTTGTGAAAATGTCTCTGGCATTGATTCACCACTTACCAAAAAATCGTTCATTCATGTTTTTGAATCTCTTCCAAAACTTTACATGCACAGAACAAAGTCTGTCTGCTACGGTCTCGAGGAGATGTGAAGAATATAGTTCACTGAAGGCGAGCGGTAATGCATTACACTCTGATGGGCTAATTATATTTCATCAATAGTGCTTCATTTCCACAAATTAGGCTGGATTGCTTTCATTCCATTCAAACCCTTGCTTTCAAGCAGACTCAGGTGCGCTTCATTGATGTGAACACCTGAGTTCAGAAGCAGCTTTCACTCAAACCGAACGGTGACGTCAGTCACGTGCGTTTCTAATGTGAAACAGACAGAATATAGATGCCTGTAAGCCTTCTGTCCTTTTTGCTCTATTATTTATAATATTCAAGGGTAAATGCTGGAATGAAATGAGTGATACGTGTCTGTCAAAACCTGCTTTCAGATCCTATTGATCGTAGATGTTAAAACAGGTCAAAAAATCTTTAAATGAAGGACCTGAACCACATCTACAGACCAGATAAGTGACTTTAGCATGCAAGTAGCATGGCATTATGTGTGTAAGATCTCATTTTTAACACTTTTGCTGTGCATTCAGGGTTATAGAAGTGTGAAGAGGGTCTCAGAGAGTCGACAGACAGCAGATGAAGTGTGGTGATGATGGAGAGACACACTGAAGTGTCCCGCTGCTGTGGACTTTATCAAAGCACTCGAGATCCAGCGGCGATCCTGCTGCTATATCATCTCTCTCCATTAGATACTTCAGTGTCTCTCTGACGCTCTCTCTCTGCTCTTCTCGAGTAATAAAACCCTCTGTCAGGATCGGAGGTTGAGATGTTAGAAAGCTGCGAGTCTACTATAGTCTGACTTTTGACTGTTATTATAAAGTCTGTTCAGGATTTTGGAGTTGGTAAAAAGTTTTAATGTTTTTGACAGAAATCTCTCATGCTCAAAAATACAGCAAAAATTGTAATATTGTGAAATATTATTATAATTTAAAATAGCTGTTTTCTATGTGACTATATTGTAAAATGTAATTTATATCTATGATCAAAAGCTGAATTTTCAGCATCATTACTCCAGTTTTTAGTGTCACATGATCCTTCAGAAATCATTCTAATATGATGATATGAATAGTTCAAAAGAATACATATCCATGATATAAAGTTCAAAAGAACAGCATCTATTTGAAATAGAAACCTTTTGTAACATTATAAATATCTTTACTGTCACTTTTGATCAGTTTTAATGTAAAAGTATTAATATACTTTCTTCAGTTCGCAGCATTAACGGAAATTGACTTTTCTAGTACGAGGCAATATTTGTCCCCTTCATTTTTTGAATTTTTTTTTTTAAAAATCAAATTATACTTTAAATATAAAACTAAAACCACCAGTATGTGGCAGCAAGTCACTGTCCTAATGAGTGAGTCATTGAATCATTCATTCAAACAGTTCATTCGAACGGCTGAGTCATTGAATCATTCATTAAACTGTTTCATTCAAAACGCAGATTCATTCAGTAATGAAGCACCGCTGTGAGGAGCTCAGAGAAACAAAACAGACATTTTTGTTGACAAATATTTACAATATTGTGCCTAAAATGTAGTTCAAAATGTTACATGTCACATGATCCTTCAGAAATCATTCTAATATGCTGATATGAATAGTTCAAAAGAATATATATTCATGATATAAAGTTCAAAATAACAGCATTTATTTGTAATAGAAACCTTTTGTAACATTATAAATATCTTTACTGCCACTTTTGATTAATTTAATGTGACCTTGATGAATGAAAGTATTAATATCTTTCATCCTACTGACCCCAAACATTTAAACAGTAAATCCAGTCAGATATGAGTAATGTTTAGAAAGCTCTCGTCATTTTTATTTCCAGTAACAGACAATCCGGTTCGTCTGAGACTAAAAAGCAGCTGAATGAAGCAAAGAGACCAAAGAAAAGACACTCACAGCGACCGCAAAAGCTCATCATAAATGAGATTTAATTAAGTAATTTAATTACAAGTCTGTACTTTAGAAATTTTGCACACGGCGTGTTTGAGTGTGTGGGTTTACTGCATCTCTAGAAGTGTGTTAAATCTGACGAAACCTCCTGTTGCCGTCTTCAAAGATACAAATGATGCATAAAGCAAGTAAATATAATGCTTTTCATTTTCTTTTAAGGGTAGATTTGAGTTGTATGTGTGTGTGACAGACACCAGAGAAAATGTGGGACGTGAATGAGAACTGGCGCGTTCATTGACGAGGAGAATTAGTGTGATGTCGTGATGTTTGTTCAGCTGTTGTTCTTCAAACATCAGTGTTTATCGCCACATTCTTGGCACGGATGAAGCAGGCCGAGATTAGAGTGTTACAAACCCGACTAGATTAAATAAAGCCAAACGCTAATGAATGTGACGATAAAACAACAATGAAGAACAACGGCCGCTTTACTGACACTCGCGCTGTGATGGTGTACGTTAGTGTTGATGAACAGAAATAGCTATAAACGCTTGAATAACGACAGCTGCTGGAGCGATTCCTCGGAAAACTGCCGAAACCGAAAGGTGTGTGATCTTATCGGATGAGTTCATTCATGGAGGCTTAATTCAGATTAATTTTGGGACTTATAGTGATGTATAAACCTGAATGTGTTTGAGTTATGTGTGGGATTAGAGTGTAGGTGAGCTGTTGGGTTAAGACGGCTGTTATTCACTGTCTGCGTTTCAGGATTAGTTTCAAATCCCTGTGAGAGTCGCAGTGAGGAATCACTCTTTCTCCATCCGTGTCTTTATTTTTCTTTTCCTCCTCTCTAGCAGAGGTTAATTGCTTGATTACTCCAGACCTCTACAGGTTAGGCTCTGTAACCCTTCCAGAAGAGGAATGACATTTTTCACATTTTGACAAGGAAAGACTTGAAGTGGAAAGCTGAAATCAAGAGAGGAATATTCAGAGTTACAGGTCTGTTCTGAGTCACGAGAAATCAATGCTAAATGTGCATAATTTGGCTGCTAAGATTCATATTGTTTAAACACAAGATAAAGTTCAAACACGAAATAAAAAAGGAAGCCTTATTACGATTTTATATTCACAATTCTGACTTTTTTCACTCAATTGTGAGTTTATAATTTGCATTTTTGAGGGAAAAAAGTCAGAATTGTGAGAAATACACTCGTAATTGCAAGAAATAAAGTCTAAAAGTCGCAGTTACCTTTATTTTTTTATTTAGTGGTGGAAATAAGCTCCCATAGATATTAGGGGTGTGCAATATTGATAAAATGTTATCTCAATATTTTCTGGGATTTTGTAAATAACAATCATTAGAATTGTTTCATATTCTTCATATTCTTCGGTGGTCAGTTCATAGCATTGACAGAAATAAACTTTTTTTTTACTATTAGGCAATATTTGTTCCCTTAAATAGATTTTATTTAAAAATAAATAAATTCTAATTTTTAAAATATGAGACTAAAACCACCAGTAGGTGGCAGCAAATCACTGAGTCATTGAATCACTCATTCCAACAATTCATTCGAACGGCTGAGTCATTGAGTCATTGAATCATTCATTAAACTGATTCATTCAAAACGCAGATTCATTCAGTAATAAAGCACCGATAAGTGTTGTTCAGAGAAACAAAACAGACATTTTCATTGACAAATATTGACAATATTGTGCCTAAAATGTAACTCAAAATGTTAACTTACTTTTTACTGAACCAATGTTTAAACATTATATTGATATTTATGGAAGATAATTTCGAAATTAAAAAGGTAACCTAATTGTGACTTTTTAAACTCATAATTCTGACATTTTTTCACACAATTGTGAGTTTATAACTTGCATTTCTGAGAAAAAAAAAGGCCTAATTGTGAGATATAAACTCACAGTTGCAAGAAATAAAGTTGAAAATTTCTAAAACCAAAAAATTACAATCACAATTACCTTTATTTTTTATTCTTTATTTTTTATTACATTATTTATTTATTTATTTATTTATTATTTATTAATTTTTTTGGTGGAAACAAGCTCCCTTAGATATTAGAGTTGATAAAAAAAAGTGTTATCCCTACATTTTCTGGGATTTTGCGAGTAACAATTATTAGATATGTTTCATATTCATATTTTATGTTTCATATTCTTCTTATTCTTCAGATGTTCAGTTCGCAGTATTGACAGAAATGAACTTTTCTACTATAGAAAAGTAAAAGTATTATAGCAATATTTTTCCCCTTAAACAGATTTAATTAAAAAAAAAAATCTCCTTTAATATGAAACTAAAACCACCAGTAGGTGGCAGCAAGTCTTATTGAGTGAGTCATTGAATCATTTGTCAAACAATTCATTCGAACAGCTGAGTCAATCAGTCATTGAATCATTCAATAAACTGATTCGTTCAAAACACAGATTCATTCAGTAATGAAGCACCGCTGTGTGGAGCTCAGAGAAACAAAACAGACATTTTCATTGACAGTATTGTCTAAAATGTAACTCAAAATGTTATTGTTTACTGAACCATTTTCTAACATCAAAATGACATTCACAATCATGCTGATACGTTAAAGCTGTAAGTACATTATTATCATAGACAATATGTATCGCACACCCCTAATTGATTATTATTAATGCATTTTAGGTGTGATTTTGACCTTTGTGTGATAAACAAATTTGTAAAATCTGAAGTCCTGAAGGAAAACCAGAGAGAAGGCAGTTCACTGACACTCATGTACTCAGACCCATCAGCTTTAATTAGAGAGTGTACAACACAGAAATTAGTCCAGACGCCCATCATGACCCAGCCTGACCTCGTCTCACACTCACATCTCTTCATTTTCTGTTTCTCATTCAGTCCGTCTTTCTCTTCATAATCATCATATGGCTGAATGATGCTATTAGTTCAATAATAATAACAGACTCATGTAGCAGGACGCATTTTGTGAATGTTAATTAGACTTTATTTCCTCCTGTTGTTCGTTTGGCTGGTTTCTCATCATTACTGGTAATAAATTGAAGGTTGAGCGTCGCTGTGTTCCAAAGCCTAGTGAGCTGCCTACATAGACAGCAACTGATGCTGCCTTCTAAGTGACCTTCTTTTGGCCAGTTTCTTCTTGCTTCACAGAGTAGATGATCTCAGAATGCTGTATGCTGCCTATGAAGGGAGCTGCCTATATAGTCTGCACTGTAAAAAATGAATTAGAATTTTATATTTATACAAATATATATATATACAAATACATATATATATATATATATATATATACAAATATATATACAAATATATATATATATATATATATATATTTGTGTTTTAACGCTGTGCAAGCTGAATAACAACATGATTGCGAATGTCATTTTGATGTTATAAAATGGTTCAGTAAACAATAAGTTAACATATTGTCAACAATATTGTCAATATTTGTCACCGGAAATGTCTGTTGTGTTTCTCTGAGCTCCACACAGTGGTGCTTCATTACTGAATGAATCTGTGTTTTGAACGAAACAGTTTAATGAATGATTCAATGACTGAATGACTCAGCCGTTCGAATGAATTGTTTGAGTGAATGATTCAACGACTCACTCATTAAGACAGTGATTTGCTGCCACCTATTTGCGGTTTTAGTTTAATATTTAAAGTAGAATTTAATTTATTTATTGTTTAATTAAATCTGTTTAAGGGAACAAATATTGCCTCATAGTAGAGAAGTTTATTTCTGTCAATGCTGTGAACTGACCACTGAAGAATATGAAACACTTCTAATGATTGTTATCGACAAAATACCAGAAAATGTAGAGATAACATTTTTATCAATATTGCACACCCCTAATATCTATGGGAGCTCGTTTCCACCAATGAATACAAAAAAAAAATTGACTTTTTAGCTTTTAGACTTTTTAGACTTTATTTCTTGCAATTGTGAGTTTACATCCAAATTCAGACTTTTTTCTCAGAAAATGCAAGTTATAAACTCGCAATTGCGTGACATTTCATCAATAATGTTCAGTCTATCATTCTTTGTTCAGATTTTTGGATTTTTATGTAGTTGCAAGTAATTCAGATTCCTTATCATTTTCGACTCAAAAGGTCCCATAAACTAAAATACACTGTTCCTTTTGTACAGTGTGAGACAGAAATAGAGCGTCCATGTCTCTGTTGTCTCTAACATTCAGCAGGTCAGTAAAACACACTCGAGTCTTTTACAGCGCTCTACTTTTGTCACATCCAGCGGGACGCGGCGTATTAACTTAACAAGCTTGTTCATTGATCGAATCATGGGCTCTGATGTAGATATATAAAAACACTTTTATTGAGGCTGTTTTATGTGAGCTGATCTTTCTTTTTCAGTAAAATGCCTTTTAGTTCTTGAGAAGTTCATGTCTGGCACACATAAATATACATCAGCTGGAAATCTGCGTAGAATCAATTTAGTGTGATTGTTTGAAAGACATTCGAGTTTTGGTTTGCTTGGTTTGGGGTCTCGTCTCTCTCAGGGTCAGAAATACATCTGTGGTTGAACCCTAGAGGTCAACAGAGGTCAAGCAGGCAGTGTGTGGGAGGCTTCAAGGTGTGTCGCAATCTCTGCTAAATGTCTGCTATTCCCTCTGCTGGTCTGGACATCATTATAAAATATATAGTTGTTTTGCTGTCTTTTAAATGGTCAGTCCAGTGTTGCAGTGGTCATCTAAAAACTAAAAACAAACGTGTGTGTGTTTCTTGATATGAACTCTCAGTGTGTTTGCTCTCTCTCTCCCTCTCTCTCTCTGGCTGGACGGTGAAGCAGCTGCCTTCTGTTCTGGACACAGTCCGGCTCTCAGATGTGCACAGGAAATGCCATATG
The DNA here is from genome assembly GCF_019924925.1 of Ctenopharyngodon idella. Classification (NCBI taxonomy): domain Eukaryota; kingdom Metazoa; phylum Chordata; class Actinopteri; order Cypriniformes; family Xenocyprididae; genus Ctenopharyngodon; species Ctenopharyngodon idella. The sequence goes on from NC_067227.1 coordinate 34,373,767, forward strand.
GCTCCTAGAGACTCTATCATTCACATTTATCATCCCAAAACACTGAAGAAAGAGAGAGAGAGAAAGAGAGAGAGAGAGAGGATGGGACCAATTCAATTTAAGACTGGCCATCCATGACTTCCACAAAGATATGGATGAGATATTCTTCATAGTCTCAAATACTAAATCAAAAGAATTCTTGAGCCGATAAATGACATTTTCCAACCATTGATTTTCTTTTTTGATTTTTATCCGCTTATTTGAATGTAAATGAAGAATAGATTGTATGAATGTTCCTCTGTCTTATTTCACTTCAAGCAGAAATATGATTGTTGTTATTAAGATGTTTTAATCTCACTGATATTGAGCTGGATTTAAAGATTTCTTTCCTTCGTTCTTTCTCTGTGAGCCAGTGAACGTGTCGGTGAAGCTTTATTGACATTAAAGTCAACGTGAAATGCAGTTTGTACGTCCATGATGTGACATAATTTTGAGCGAACCAGGATATTCAACAAGAAAAACACGTAGAGCAGGAATCGATTTGATCTCAGGATTATAAAGACTTATAAAAACTTTTTATAAAACACTTAGGTTTAATAAAACTTAATTTTTTTCAGTTAGCGTGTATTTTATTTCTAATAACTTAAATGTTTTTAAAAGTTTTAGTTAACGATATTAACACTTAAGAATGGAAGCTTGTTTCTGCCACTGAATAGAAAATAAAAAAGGTAATTGCAACTTTTTATCTCACAATTCTGACTTTTTTTTTTACAGTTGCGAGATTCACAGTCGCGAGAAATAAAGTCAGAATTGCAAGATATAAACTCGCAATTGTAAGTTATAAAGTCCAATTCTGAGGGAAAGAAAACCCGCAATTCTGACTTTATAACTCGTAATTCTGACTTTATAACTCACAATTCTGACTTTATATCTCGTAATTCTGACTTTATACATGCAATTCTGACTTTATATCTCGTAATTCTGACTTTATAACTTGTAATTCTGACTTTATATCTCGCAATTCTGACTTTATATCTGGTAATTCTGACTTTATATCTCGCAATTCTGACTTTATATCTCGTAATTCTGACTTTATAACTCGCAATTCTGACTTTATATCTCGTAATTCTGACTTTATAACTCGCAATTCTGACTTTATATCTCGTAATTCTGACTTTATAACTCGCAATTCTGACTTTATATCTCGTAATTCTCACTTTATAACTCACAATTCTGACTTTATATCTCGTAATTCTGACTTTATAACTCGCAATTCTGACTTTATATCTCGTAATTCTGACTTTATAACTCGCAATTCTGACTTTATAACTCGCAATTCTGACTTTATAACTCGTAATTCTGACTTTATAACTCGCAATTCTGACTTTATATCTCGCAATTCTGACTTTATATCTCGCAATTCTGACTTTATAACTCGCAATTCTGACTTTATATCTCGTAATTCTCACTTTATAACTCACAATTCTGACTTTATATCTCGTAATTCTGACTTTATAACTCGCAATTCTGACTTTATATCTCGTAATTCTGACTTTATAACTCGCAATTCTGACTTTATATCTCGTAATTCTGACTTTATAACTCGTAATTCTCACTTTATAACTCACAATTCTGACTTTATAACTCGTAATTCTGACTTTATATCTCGCAATTCTGACTTTATACATGCAATTCTGACTTTATATCTCGCAATTCTGACTTTATATCTCGCAATTCTGACTTTATACATGCAATTCTGACTTTATATCTCGCAATTCTGACTTTTTATCTCGCAATTCTGACTTTTTATCTCGCAATTCTGACTTTATATCTCGCAATTCTGACTTTAGAGTTGTGAGATGTAAACTTGCAATTGCGAGAAAAAAGTCAGAATTGTGAGATAAAAAGTCGTAATTATACCTTTTTTATTCTTTATTCAGTGGCGGAAACAAGCTTCCACACTTAAGTGCGATCTGGAGGCTGAAATGCTACAGAAATATTCGTATTCGGTGCATATGCACTCCCTGATATTTTTGTCCCACAGAGTTTTATAGCACATTAACCTGCTCAGAAACTTCAGTCCGAGAACGCTGCATTTCCCACAGGATTTCTGCCATCTCTGACTGATATTTATGAGAACCCAAGAATTAACCGTCACCCGTTCCCTGTCGGCCGAATCCAAATAAATCAGCCTCTGATTAGACGGGGCTGCTCTGAGATTTACGTCCATCTGAAGCAGAAACACCTGCAGGTAAACCAAGCTCCCATAAGTCACGGTTGTTGAGTTGATGTGCCGGGCTATATTTGCCCTCGCCAATCGCTGAGACGCTCCAGACCTGACACAGTCGTCCCGGCCAATGACTGCGTGAAGATGGCCCCCGCTGAGGCGTAATGTGACCGGTAATGACGTGCGTGTCAAGCTTTCGGCACGGCGCGGGTCAGCTGGAGTGTGTTTGGACTGTTTCTTCAGGCCTGCTGTGAGTGGGCCGCTCGGGCCAGAGGCTGTGACAGACCTGCCAAGACCCGACGGGAGATTTAGGCAACAGCTGCAGGGTGTCCGTGGACAACGAGACGCTCGGCATCCTGTCAGCGCCGCTATGTTTAGAGTCTCCAGCCGCTCTCTTCCCTCCGAATATTCTCTCTGTCCCTCCCTTTTTCATCTGAGCAAACGCATATTTCAGTATTTCATTTTAAGGAGACAGTTCATCCAAAAATGATCATTCTGTCAGCCTTTATTCACCCTGTTTTTTCTGTGGAACATCAGTGGAGCATTAGAGACTTCTTTAAAAAAAAAAGAAAATTGTAATTATTCCATACTTTTGACCGGTAATGATTATTTTATTTTAATTTATTAATTTATTATTTTTTTACAATAAATTTTTATAAGAGCTTAATTAAAAACAAACAAACAAACAAAAAAACATAATTAATCCATACTTTTAACTGGTAATGATTATTTGGTTTTGTTTTGTTTTGTTTTATATTATTTTATTTTTCTGGGTAAAATATGGCCGTGTCCGTGGACAAAGAGACGCTCGGCATCCTGTCAGCGCCCGCTATGTTTAGAGTCTCCAGCCGCTCTCTTCCCTCTGAATATTCTCTCTGTCCTTCCCTTTTCCATCTGAGTGAAAGCATATTTCAGTATTTAATTTTAAAGAGATAGTTCAGCCAAAAATGATCATTGAGTCAGTGTTTATTCACCCTGTTTCTTCTGTGGAACATCAGTGGAGCATTAGAGTTTAGAGTTAAATTTGTATTTTTAATTTAATTTAATTTAATTTAATTTTTTATTTTATTTTAATTTTTTATTTAATTACATTTTTATTTAATTTTTTATTTCATTTAAATATTTATTTTTATTTAATTTAAATATTTATTTTTTAAATTTATTATTTTTATAATTTTTTTTATTTTTTTCTATTTTTATTTTATTTTATTTTTTAGTTAAATTTTGTTTATTTGTATTTTTAAATTTAATTACTTTTTATTTTTTATTTAATGAATTTTTAATTTTATTTTCATTTATAATTTTTAATTTTATTTATTTTATTTTATTAAATTTGTATTTTTTATTTTATTTTATTTATTTTTTTATTTAATTATTTTTTATTTATTTTTATTTTATTTATTTTTTTACTATTTTTTATTTATTTTATTTTATTTTTGTTTCTATTTTTTATTTTATTTTATTTTTTAATTGTTTTATTTTTTTTAAATTTATTATTTTTTAAATTAATTTAGTAATTATTTTATGTTATTTTCTCTATTATTTATTTTATTTTCTGGGTAAAATATGGCCGTGTCCGTGGACAAAGAGATGCTCGGCATCCTGTCAGCGCCCGCTATGTTTAGAGTCTCCAGCCGCTCTCTTCCCTCTGAATATTCTCTCTGTCCCTCCTTTTTTCATCTGACCGAAAATATATTTCAATATATTTAATTTTAAAGAGGCAGTTCACCCAAAAATGTCAGCGTTTACTCATTCTCACGTTGTTGCAAACCTCTTTAACATTTATTCTTCTGGGGAAACTAAAAAAGAAGATGTTTTGAAGGTGTTCAAATGTGTTTCTATGTTATTTTGGACCTCTCTGACTTTCATTGCATGGCCAAAAACAGCTGAAACATTCTTCAAAATATCATGCAGGTTTGGAATGAGGTTCACATTAATTTTTGTGTGAACGATCCCTTTAATCATCCATCTTCAACTCTCATTGACGCCCACCCTGACCTGACCTACAGAACCTTTCCATCCTCGTTTCATTTCTGCCTCTCATCTGCTTGAAATAGGCCAAGTGGAAAGTGACGTGGGACTTGATGAAAACAGCAGCAGTGTCACCTTGTACTGGATTCTTCTGACGAATGATGTTCAGATAATGCAGAGATGAGGGTGAACTGAGCACATCATTTGCACTGGGGAATTATGGGGGTTTATAACTTGCTTCGGCAAATCTCTGGATGTGTCACAATAACAAAACAAGATGATGTAAATACAGACAGGATGATTTTTTGATTAAATAAACGTGTGTGAATGTCACGAAACCTGTCAGGAACATGACCAGCTCATATTTCACCTTAAAATTAAAAGGATAAAAAGAGTTTGCACATTTTGGGGCCATTGCATTGACATTAATTTCTTATTTTTTCATATTATTATGGGTGAAATATGAGCTTTTCATCATAAAAGTTCCTCGAGCAGCAAATCATCATATTAGAATGATTTCTGAAGGATCATGTGACACTGAAGACTGGAGTAATGATGCTGAAAATTCAGTTTTGATCACAGGATATAAATTACATTTTACTACATATTCACATATATAAAAGGTTTTTTAAATTACAAAAATATTTCACTATTTTTACTGTGTTTTTGATCAAATAAATGCAGCTGTGGTGAGCAGTAGAGACCTGTGCAGCAGGTTCATCTCAGGCATTATTCAGTTCACATGACCTTGCAGCTCCTCCACGGGGGTCTGACCTCCAGCTCTGAGTCGATTCTTCATTTAGCTGCTCCTGAAAAGTGTCTTCATTCCGTGGAATGGGCTGCCGGGGTCATAGTTCACAGACCTGCCCCAGGTGTCAAATCCTAATTGACAAGCCTGGATTTATGCGTCCGTACCGCAGTGACAGCAGCTGCTGGGCTGTGTAAATCTACAGGAGCTGTTCTTCAGGGCACTCAATCATGGCACTGGATATTTTGGCTGAGCTAATCCTGAGGCTTTTTAGCCTGTAAATCTCTTGGTTAAGTTGTTTTGTCTCGTGTGAAAGGTGGAAATGTCCTTGAGTTCGGAGATCGGTCTCCCAGCTCACCTGTGGACCTTCACTTATCTAAACTGTCTCAGACTGATATTGATTTGAATTCTGGTGCGTGTCAGGATTAAACCTGCTCAGAAGAGAGACGTCCAGCATTAGATTAGACACACGTTTGACTGATACACTTCATCATCTGTGATCATTTGAGTTATATAGTTGCTTTCACACTAAACTCTGAATAACATTTGGAGATTTTATAACATTAGTGTTAAATGAATTTCAAAATATATTAAAATAGAAAATATGATTTCACATTAAATCATTCCAAATATGAATAATGTTACACAATATTACAGTTTTTACTTTTTATTTTATTTTATTTTATTTTATTATTTATTTATTTATTTTTTGAGAAATAATAACATTAAATTTGTTAAAAGAATGTTAAAATATTTTCAAATAAAAACAGCTATTTTAAATTGCAATATTATTTCACAATATTACTGTTTTTCTTGAATGTTCGATCAAAAAAATGCAGCCTTGGTGAGCAGAAGAGACTTTTTTCAAAACATAAAAAAATCTTACAGACCCCAAACATTTATTTTATTTTATTTTATTTTATTTTATTTTATTTTATTTTATTTTATTTTATTTTATTTATTTTTATTTTATATTGTTTTGTTTTATTTTTGGAGAAATAATAACATTAGCTTTGTTAAAAGAATTTTAAAATATTTTGAAATAATACAGCTATTTTAAATTGTAACAATATTTTACAATATTACTGTTTTTTTTGTATTTTTGATCAAATAAATGCAGCCTTGATGAGCAAAAGATACTTTCAAAAGCATTGAAATGTTTTACCAACCTTAAACTTTTGAACATTTTATTTTATTTTATTTTATTTTATTATTTTAAATTGCAATAATATTTCACAATATTGCTGTTTTTCTTGTATTTTTGATTAAATAAATGCGGTGGGCAGGAGACTTTCAAAAGCATTAAAACATTTTACCGGCCGCAAACTTTTGAATAGTAGATTTATTTTATTTTAATTTATTTTATTTTAATTTATTTTTATTTTATTTTATTTTATTTTTGGAGAAATAATAACATTAACTGTTAAAATAATTTTTAAATATTTTCAAATAAAAACAGCTATTTTAAATTGTAATATTTCACAATATTATATTATATTATATTATATTATATTATATTATATTATATTATTGTGGATGAAATATGACATCTTTTCATGAGATAAAGTAAACACAATAATGAAGACATTTATTTTTAGAACTTTATTTTTAATAAAATAATTTTATATGGGTTATCTCGTTGCTCTCACACAAAAATATCTTTTGAAGATTGTATGACATGACCTTGCAAACCTTATTACATTTATCAACTAGTTCTTCTAGAAGATCTTAATCTGAAAAAAAAAAACCCATTGTTTTCCAGAGTAAAGGCAGAAAATCCGATCACCTTTTTCCGGTTGTTGTGCTTCAGAAGCGTGTGAACAGACGGTGGGCGGTCAGTGGGCGTGTCTTCTGAGGCTGAGACGAGTATTAGATGAAGTAACTCTCAGTGTCGTTTTGAGAGTCCATCTGCCTGCTAGAAGTGTGAATAGCAGCAGTTCTGTGAAAAGAAACTTTAGTTCTAAAGCTATGTTAATAACACCCCTGATTATGAATAATCATCCATAATAAGCACTCAAATGTTTCTATCTTGGGCGCAATGCGATGCTCTGAGAGACGTTATTACTGTAAGCGCATGCGATCACGTTACACACTGACTTCGCTCTCACCTCACAAACAGATCGCGTCATCTGTGTGGGTTTGTGTTTTCTTAGATCGAGTTTTGTGTTTGTGCTCTCTGAGAGACATTCACGGCATCCATTACACACATCATCCAGATCATCCGCAGGCATTTTGGCCTCGTAGCCAAACCCTGAAGCCTCATTAGAGCCGAATGTGGCTGCGGTCCAGTCGTGTAGAGCGAGAGACCCTCCGTCACGCTCCAGGAACAGCTTGAGCCCGTCTAACCGGCTCCGAGGACGACAGAAAGTGTCCTGAAGCACAAACGCTCTCCAGGACATCAAAGTTTCCTTCTTCTTCAGGAAGTGAAACACACTTTTGTTTGTGGCAGTTGTGGAAGTGTTGATATCATAACACACTCTCACCTTGAGACGGTGACCGGCTGTAGAGAGTTATGCAGTGGGATTTTAGCATTATTTATATAATATTATAGTATTTCTTTCTAGACTTTTTGTTTTTATATTTTCAGTTTTTATTTTAGTCATTTTGTTATATGTGCTTTTGTCACTTTAAAACAGGTTAAGCAGTAGTTTAGTATTATTAATATAGTATTATGGTATTTAGTATACTCAAAAAATGTACGCATTTCAATTAATAGTAAAATTCCATCAAATTGAATTGAATAATCCTTTCATATTATGAATTAAGGATTTTAAACGAGTTAAAAAACTACGCTGTAAAAAGTAATACGCTATATCTACTCCATAAAATTTTGGCAACAGATTACAAGCAATATTATTAATTAAATTCAACAAATAGAATTGAGTTAGAATTAATCAAATGAATTCCTTAGATGTCAACCATTTAAAATTAGTACAATTTAAATAAAATTTAAACAAAAATATCTGAATAACAGACAGACATCAAAGGTTTAGATGTTGATGTTGATTTTATTGAAAATGTTTGGTCACTATTATGGTGATCAGTGTTTCATTTAGTTGGCCAGTTTGACTCTTTGCTTTTTATCTCAGTTTGTGGGTTTTTGTAATGTTGTTTGCTAATTTTAAACATTTTAAATGGTTGACTTAATTTGATTAATTCTAACTCAATTTTTATATGTTGAACTGAATTAATAATATTGCTTGTAATTTGTTGCTACAATTTTATTGAGTAGATAGAGCATATTACTTTTTACAGTGTACATCTTAATAAAAATTTCTGTATACATTTCCGTCAAATTTGTCCCTATTTGGGTGTGAGCAAAAATACGCCGTTTTTGTGTGTGTCCCTTTAAATGCAAATGAACTGCTGCTCCCGGCCCCCTTTCCAGAAGAGGGCGGAGCTTTAACAGCTCGCACTTCGGTCGCTCAACAACAAAAAAGCTGGAGAATCTCACGCAGCCAAAATGAGGATTGTCAGTAACGGTGTTCAGCCTTACATTGTTCAAACCGGAGTCGACACTGATGGAGAGACTCAGGAAGAAGTTACAACTTTTAGACGTTTCTGAATGGTTAGTGGATAAATGTATGTAGTTGCTGTGGAGTTGATTCAACTCATCCACTAGCATGTGCCGTCATGTTAATCTTTTGTGCAAATCCAGTGTTGAATTGACCCTCGTTTGTGAAGCAGTCCGGCGTAAAATGACGGCATTTACAACAACAACTCTTCCTCTTCTCTCAACTCTTCCCCCTTTGTTGTGTGTTCTCGGGGGCGGGGTTTATGTAAATTTTGGGGTTTGTGATGTCACCAACCCGGGAAGAAGCTCGTTGTAGTCCCTACCAGCCGTTTAAAAGTGATTTCTGTAAAAGAAAATATCTCCCTTTGCATTGAACTTTGAGCGTCGTAACTTTGCAGATGGTGTTTATGCTCAAACAGTGTGTGTGTGTGTGTGTGTGTGTGTGTGTGTGTGTGTGTGTGTGTGTGTGTACAGACACAGAGGCAGATAAAAAGCAGTCTGTGATTGAGCGAAGTCTTGATTCTCTGTATCTTAGCATGATTTGTCTCTGTGTTTGTGTCGGATCATCAGCACACAGTGGCAGCAGGAATCAGCTGGAATTAAATAAAAACGCAAGAACAAATACAAGAATATCCCAACATGTGTTCAGTTTACTCATGAGGCTTTTACGCACTGACACGGTTGTGTTCAATAAAATGATTCACATATGGTGGATGTTTTGCTCTGTGATTCTCAGCGAAGCAAACAAATTCCAGCTGAATCTTTGTAGAGAAATATATGAAAGTTGTATTAATAGTACGGTTTAGTTCTGTACATATTTTGTGTTCTGTTGATGAAGAATAGTGATGAAGCTCGTCAGAAGACATGGAGCCGCTTAATGGAGGCTTGTGTGACAAAACTACATTTCCCATAATCCTCTGTGGCAGAACTACAAATTCACATCAATTACACACATAATGTGCGTTATTCTCCTATTTTATGCTTTAGCGCTTCATTAGGATGTTAAAAACATTTAAAGAAATATAAAATTTCTCAAAACATCCATTTTATTCTGGGCAAAATGATTAGGAACATCCCGTGAGGATCTGAAGGCAACATAGACCATGTCCCAGTTCTCTGAATGTGTTTGTCAGGTGACACACACATTGATAGCTTTAAGCAATCTGTAAAAGGAAAAAGTCATTTTTTACTGGGTGAAATAAACTCAACCTCCCTCAGTTTACATTACATTATGTAAATCCTCGTCCAAGAAAACCGTGTCCGTCTATTGGACAGGGAAACAAATGTAAGAAATTCAGCCGTTTTCAAGTTTACTTTTCACATAGTTCTCGTTTCAGCTTATCCCGGTGAATGTCGTGCCTGCGGGAGGATAATGAATATATTTGATAAACATATTAATAAAGACAGAGTGTGGTTTACACTGGCGTCATCCCTTTGTCTTCTTTAAAAAATAAACCTGCGCTCAGAGCCGGAGGTGAGTGCGTTTTCATGAGCGATGACTTGTTGATTTTAATCCGCAGTAAATGTGCAGCGCTGCGGGGAGCTGAACTCGCTCTGACCCCACTGAAATTACACATCAGAGGGAACGCCAGCGGCCTGGTTAGACCAGACCCACCTCCGCTCCACCGCTTAACGTCGTTAGTGCCATTTCATAATTGCAGATGTTTTCTTGTGGCGGTGAAGTTTGCTCGCAGGAGTGAGGCAGAGCCATTCTGATCTACATGTGACCTGCTTATCAACTCTGATGCATCAGTTTGTCTGTGCGAGAGCGAGGCATGAACCTCGTTAACAAACCAACATAATGATGGATGACGAGAGGCTGTTCTCGTCCGATTGGCCCTCGTGTCCTCGTGACCACCCAAACTCCTTCGTGTGAGCGAAAAATGAGCTTCCAGATGCGCCGCATATGGAACGCCACAAACATTAAAACCGCATCCCAATTTGCATACTTTTACTGCACACTAAAGTGTGTGCTTGTGATGGGGAACTACATACTTTAGCATAATTAGTAAGACACTATACGCCAGTTTTGGGACATACTGTTACTTTATAGAAGTCTATCTTGATCCACAGATTTTAACAGGTATTTGTGCACACAAATTCAGTTATAAATGCAAAATTACTGGGGGGAAAAGTCATTCGTGCTCGTGCATATATATAATTATATATAATATAATATAATATAGTGCATATATGTAATTTGGGACATATTAATCCAATATGACATTTTTACACACAATCAATTGTACAAAATATGCTAAATAAATGGAAAAATAAATTGACACAAATAGTATGGCAATCATATATATACACACATATTTGTATATTGTGTGTATATATATATATATATATATATATTTGTGTATATATAGAATTTTGGAGCACATTAATTCTAATCTATAACAATTTATGTCGCAGAAATAGTATGTCAATCATGCATCTATAAAATTATATATTATATAATACAGTGCATATATATAATTTTAGGACACATTATGTGTAAATATATACTGTGTGTGTATATGTGTGTGTGTGTGTGTGTGTGTACTGTATGCATATATATATATATATATATATATATATATATATATGCATACAGTACACACACACACACACACACACATATATATATATATATATATGCATATATGTAATTTTGTGTCAAATATCTAATTTTATTGTAATAGTATGTGATTGCCATACTATTTGTGTATATATATACTGTGTGTATATATATATATATGTGTGTGTGTGTGTGTGTGTGTACTGTATGTATGTATATATAAGCATATATGTAATTTTGTATCAAATATCTAATTTTATTAAAATAGCTGGAAAAATAAAAGTTGCAGAAATAGTACAGTATGTCAATCATATAATTATATATAAGTGTATATATATAATTTGGGTGAAATTTTAAAGTGACACATTAATCCAATATGACATTTTTACACACACAATCAATTATAAATGCAAAATAAATGGAAAAATACATCAAATAGTATGGCAATCATATATACACACATAACTGTGTGTGTGTGTGTGTGTATATATATGTAGATAGATAGATAGATAGATAGATAGATAGATAGATAGATAGATTAGCACATTAATTCTAATCTATAATTTTTTACACTTTTACACAAATTCAATTATTAAAATAGCTGGAAAAATTTATGTCACAGAAATAGTATGTCAATCATGCATCTATAAAGTTATATATAATATAATATTGTGCATATATATCATTTGGGACACATTAATCTTAATCTTGCACACTGTACAGCAGGAATGCACTGCAAATAGGGAGTCGTGCCCAGTTTCTGTTTGGTCTGTCTGATTTTCTCCTCTTGGAGTCTCATTCAGAACTGATTCATGCGTGTGTCCTTTCTAAACCAGAATCGCTCGCGGCTCTTGGCGAAGAGGTTTGCGAAACCAGACAGAGGAAGTAAAACATGTGTACAGCATATGTTGACTGGTCTTCTTAGCCAGAAGCAGGTGAGATGGTCCAACCACCAGCCCATCAAACCATCAGCAGAACTTCCCTTCGCATTCTAGCAATGATGGAAATACGGCTGCTGTTTCCATCTCAGTTCATTTGAGAACTCTATACGCTCGCTGGGTGACCGCCACATGCCTATCCTCCTAAATGCCGTCCTGCTTGACTGGAAAACGACTTGCGATCAGGCCTCTACAATTACAGATATTACCTGAGCTGCAGCAGCATTAGGATTTATTGAAGGCAGCTGTTGCTTGTATTCAGCAGGGCTGCTGGAGCAGGAGCAGGTGGAGATCTGTGTTATACACACGTGATGATATAAAGACGGGCTGCTGACGCGTTCTGTCACGCCGCCCGCAGGTTTACACGGGGAAAAGGGTCGCGGTGGACTTCCGAATTCCTGGTAGCTAGCCGTCCTCTGGGAACAGAGGGAACGGGCTGAGAACGCATTTAGTGTGCCGATGATCCCATAAAAAACTGAGGAACTAAATTCCTGATCACAATCCTAACGGCTTGTGTTGTTATGTGTGTGTATATTCTGTAAAGTCTTTATATATTGTTATATATATATATATGGGTCATTGACGAATAAGGTTTTTAAAAGTGTAAAAAAAACATAAGGGAGATATAATTAATTTTGAAGTTTTATTAAGTGTTAACAATGAGATTATACATTGTTATACATTGAGGTTTTTATAATCAATTAACACTGCTTTTGTCATTTTTTACAAGATGGACAAAATTTGTCACCAAAAAAGTCATTCAGTTTATCCAAAATCTCAGTTTTACAGAATGACGATATTTTCAAACAATGCTAACAGGCTGATATCTAGCTAGCTAGCAAAAGGACAATCAAACATTTTATATTAAGTACAAGTTTTTAAAATATTACAATATTTTCCATGTTTTATAGCGGTTGTACCGAATGACCTGATGTTTCGGGACATGCGTATGAGCAAGTGAAAACATGAAGTTTTCAAATAGTTAAAAGAGAGTTAGTTACTTTGCTTCACGACCATGTGGTCATTTGCAGGTGTCTGAATGATGTCACATCCTGTCACATGATATTGACCGCATGATTTGATCCAAAATGGTCCCTTTATATTGGTTACTCCGAATGACATCAACGAAATTCATTTTTCTAGACTTTCTTTCTCATAACAAAGCAACGACTTCTACACATAATTTTAATACCATTTTGCACTATGTTGATGTTATAAAATCATGACAGAATAAAAATATATATACATTTATTACATTTTAAGATATTTTAATCACAAATGAAATGGCTGTATTGGAGTCCAGTTAAACCGAATGACCTTTTGACACTTCAAAATCTTTAAAATCCCTTTATATGTAGCAAAATATAACCTTTTGGATTCAATTAAAACCTTTTGGATTCAATAAAAGAGATCTAGTTGTACTACCTTACATAATATCTTTGTTTTTAATTATTATTAAGGCCTTTGGACAAAAAAAACACGTCACATTATTGACCCATATATATATATATATATATATATATATATATAGCAATATGCAGGTTTTATATATATATATATATAAAATTATTATTCTTATTAAATAAAAATATTAAATATAGTTCAGGCAGATATATGTTTATGTAAGATTCATCCATAAGCTTCTGTGAGCTCTAAATTGTTAATTGAGAGTAAATCTTTTTAATGTGTACCGTAGATACAGTAAACTTACTGAACGTACAGTATGCAAAGAAAATGTGTGTGTGTGTGTGTGTGTGTGTGTGTGTGTGTGTTCTCTCAGAAAGCCGTTAAGCGCGGTGGTCAATCACACCTGCAGCTCTTATCACAAAGAATCACTATTCTCTCCGTGAGTCGGGCTTCGAGACCAGCGTAATCATTCTGCCGTCAGATGGGTCTTCATCGAGTGTGCGGGCCGATTTCACTGAGCTGTGTAATTGTCATGGAAATAGACCAATCAAGAGGCCGTTTGGAAGGCCACGTCTCTCCCAAACAGAGCGCAGAGTCAAAGAAAGAGAGTTGAAATCGCCGGAGTCGCTGCTGGGGTTTATAATCAGCTTGTAATAAATGTTCTAAAGTTGGGCGATCCACCTCTCTGATTACAGAGCGCGGTCCGGCCAGAGCTGAGCTTCCACCTCAACTTCTCTCCCAAACAGCTGTAGCATAACAAAGACATGTAATTATCATAATTTGACAATTAGCCTGCCATCCATTCCCAGTTTTTAATTACTCCCTTTCGTATTACCGGAGCATCAAGGACTTTTCCTGCAGTGTTTTTGAGCTGCTGTTTTTCAGCAGATAGAGGTCGAGGAGGTCGAGCGCCGTCTGTGAAACTTCCCTGTGTTGTTTAGAGGGAAAAAACCCAGACAAATGTATTAAAGGAATGTTCTGGGATCAATACAAGTTACAGCATCTGTGACATCCGGTCTATTACAACAGAAAAGCATTTCCACTTTGTAAAAACAAACAGAAATTGCATTTACAGTAAGTGGAAGTTGATGGGGTTGGACATTTCATCGGGATAAATGTTCAAATACAGAAAGCATAGGCATACGATTTACTTGTTAACATGAGACTATAAACATAGTCAGTTTAGAGACTTCACAGCTCTTTTTATATTGAATTATTAATGCTTTAATAAAAACACAAACTGCACATTTTTGCTTTAAATCCTCCTGAATTTCTTGCACCATAAAATGCATCCCTGTAAATGTGATTCATGCTCGTTGAAATTATTTTTTAGCAAAATTAGATGACTGAAGGTACGGGATGTTTGTGTCTGACTGTATTTCTTTTGAACGACAGCAGTAGAATTGAATTTAAAAAAGATTGTGCAAAGTCCCACAATTGCCAAGAGGTTCCTGGAAATCAGAGAATGTATCTGCAGACGATGTCATATCAATAACAAATAAAAACAGATTAAAATCTCACTAGACCTTACAGGGACATTCCTAATGTGAATAATGTTCAGAATCCTGGGGATTCAAAAGAAATATTGCAACATCTTTTTTCATTTCTGCAGTTCTTGGCGTAATATCTTCAGAAAGAGTGCTTATTAGACCCGCCGTTCTTCACATGGAGCTCAAGAGGAGAGAAAAAGCTTGTGATATTAATTTGTGTGTATTGAAGAAATGTTCAAAAGACCACAAGCTCCTTCATTTCATTCTGAAGTATGTGTCTATGAAATGATATTTTATGGATAAGAGCAGATATTTTCAAGCCTCCCTACATATAATACATCTCTGTTGCATGCGAAAAACATAATATTGCGTATTGTGTATTACATTCATTCAGTACCGCAATATTAAAAATGGCATTTACAGTAATGCATTTCAGCAACAGCAAAAAAAAAAATAAATAAAAAAATCAACAAGCATGAATCACATTTACAGTAATGCACTTACAATGGAAGTCTATGGAGCGAGAAATATTTTCTTTGTAAATCATGAAACTTGATGTTAAAAAATGTGTTCTGCATTTTCATGTCACTACCGAAACAGTGTGTGTTTGAGTCCATTGGCTAAGACTGATTTTAACACACTTCTACATTTTTGATCAGGAAATATTCCTGTGTCCCTCCCTCTCATAGCCTCTTTCAGAGTAGATAGGTCCATCATTTTGAGTTAAATGTGTTCAAAAGTCTGAAAATCTGTGTAACTTTAAGGAACGTCACTACTGAACACCTTTTTTCTGCAGTTAAGCAAACTTTTTTGGGTGTTATTCCATAAAATTTAGTTTTTATGTGTGTACAACTGTTCAAAACTGTGCTAGCTAACCATGTGCTGAGTAGCATCTTTGAGCTAAGGCTCAAAAGTATTTAAAATTGTCACTACTGAAACAGTCACTACCGAAACGACGTCATTGTTTTTGGGGGTTATTCAATAAAATTTTGTTTTCATGTGTGTACAACTGTTCAGAACTGTGCTAGCTAACCATGTGCTGAGTAGCATCTTTGAGCTAAGGCTCAAAAGTATTTAAAATTGTCACTACCGAAACAGTCACTACCGAAACAACGTCATTGTTTTTGGGGGTTATTCAATAAAATTTTGTTTTCATGTGTGTACAACTGTTCATAGCTGTGCTAGCTAACCATGTGCTGATTAGCATCTTTGAGCTAGGCTCAAAACTATCTAAAAAAATTGTCACTACCGAAACAACATCATTGTTTTTTGGGGGTAATTCGATGAAATTTACTTTTTGTGTGTGTACAACTGTTCAGAACTGTGCTAGCTAACCATGTGCTGATTAGCATCTTTGAGCTAGGCTCAAAAGTATCTAAAATTGTCATTACTGAAACTCCACCACATGTTTCGGTCGTGACTGTTTCGGTAGTGACATCATTGTTTTGGTAGTGACAAAAGGGAACACATAATCGTTTAATTGGTGGAAATAAACACAATTTTAGTACAGTTATGCAAATAATTAGAATTTTAGTATGTGAGTTAAAATTCTGTAATGTGATGTGGTCACTACCATCACATTACTGTCACTACCGAAAATGTGCAGTCATGACCAAAAACACGGGATGTTTTGTCAAAAATAAAGTCAACTAAGAAAATCATCAACTAAGATGTTATTATAGTGTTTGGTTCAATGTTTATTCAAACTAATGAATCCTTCACTTTGAAATCAATATGATGAACTTTATGCCTTTTACAAAGGAAGATTGGATTCAAAATACAACAAATCTCATAAATTACACTTGGAATATTGTTAAAATTGTAATTGTTATTGATTTACCTGTGAAAACTTTTTTAAAAAATAGCAAAAAATCTATATTTACAAGGTAGATGTAAACAAAATCTCAATAGGTCAATGTAACCCTTCTTATTAAATTATTTATTATTGTGTTTCGGTAGTGAGAGGAAAAATGTTCCAAAACTTTCTGAAAATACAATATGAGAATTAACTATTAAATGTGTACCTTGGATATTATACAATTTGCATACATACAAAATTTGTGGAAAAAGACACATATATAATATACATGGTGCATATAAAAAATTATGGCTTGCATACGCTTAAGTTTAATGATCTTTTAAATGCATAAAAGCAATTATACATTAATCACTTTTCAGCCATTACTATTAATTTCTTGACATATAAAATTTATTTATTATAGAGCAAAAGAAAAATAATTCCCTTGCTCACAGTAGCTGAGCGGTCAGATGTTTTGCTCTGCGGCGAGGCTGTGAGAGACTCATTGTTTGGTCTGTGGTGTTGATAAACTGCTGCATGTGTTAATTGTGGGGAGGTACGAGTCTGTCCTCGCTGTTTACACCTCCAGAACATCTCGAACATTAGCGGCTCCTGCTGCGGGTGTGAGAGAGGCGACGCTAATGAAGCGTGCCTTAATTGAGAAGAGGATTATTAACTTTGTTAATTGAGTTGATGAAATGCACAGGCGCAGACAGTAATGCAAATCGAATGAGGAGTGTTTTCTGCGTGGACGGGGAAAATCAGTTTTGTTGTTGAATATATTTGGCCTTGACCTGAGATCAGACCAGCCGTGCCATTGTTTCGTTTTTCAGTCTCGGCCCGTTTCACCCGGTGATTTATTTTAGCACCAAACCGTCGACGAGAGGCTTTAGAGAACATTCACCGCACGCTTTTATTTCTGATTTGAGGGTAAGATAGAATTGCTTCAGGAGGAAAAATTCAAGGATGGAGAATTTCAATTAAAAGTTTCCACAGGCTTCTGTCGGGCCATTTCTCTAACTGATTCCCAATTAAAACTTTGACCTGGCTGAGAAATGGCTGTTTAGCAGCACGAACGAGGTTGTTTAGTCATTCCTTCAAAGTTTAGAATATAAAGTCGAGAGTATTTACAGGTGATGCGAATACTCAAGGGTCAGCGACCCAAAGATAGAAATAGTGTCACTTTGACAAACATTCGTTTAGAGTCAGTCAGAGGTCATTATCTTTAACGCTTACCGTTGTTCATTTTCACATACTTTGCGATGTTTGAGAACCAAATATGGGCACATGTTATGCATTTCATCGGTGAGATGATGCCAGATTTGCTTGTCATCCATAAACACATCAGGCATGCATTTGGACATGTTAGTCTCTCTTTTGATTAATGAGATCATTTCTTGTGTTGCACATTGGAGTTGTTTCAAAACACTTGGCATCGATGTCAGAGAAGAGCTTGGAAGAAAATCTGGGCTCGTCTCAGTAAAATGCATCTAATATCGAGCGATTTATGAGCACAATCTCATCTGTACTGCAATTATTTCAACACAAATCTCCATGTTTCAGTCCCATGTTCCTAACGCCCATGACTGTAAAAGATAAAGTGAATATTTGCATGTGTAATCTATCACACATTTGTAAGGCTCTAATCCATCTGGCTCTCTGTGTGTCCTGCAGGTTTCACCGTGGAGACTATCACATTGACGTCTGTATAAATGATTACCTGGACGTGTACTGTCCGCACTACGAGGACTCGGTGCCTGAGGAGAGAGCGGAGCGCTACGTCCTCTACATGGTCAACTACGACGGCTACAGCACGTGTGACCACACCGCCAAGGGCTTCAAGCGGTGGGAGTGCAACCGGCCGCACTCGCCCAACGGCCCGCTCAAGTTCTCCGAGAAGTTCCAGCTCTTCACGCCCTTCTCGCTGGGATTCGAGTTCCGACCGGGACGAGAGTACTACTACATATGTGAGTATGACATCACAGTATACGATTCAGGATTCAGAATGAAAACGATAGGCTGGTTTCAAATGAAACATGCTGTCATGAAATTATGTTTGCATCTTTAAATACAAAGAATAAGAGCTTAGGGTTTTGGCTTTGTCTGAATGTATTGCGTATGTTGCGGATCATTTTGACCTGAATCAATTTTTTGAGTTGTCAGAAATACTGGTTATCCTATGATTTTTTTCTTGCTATTTTGAGTCTTGATGAAGATGAAGATGTGTATAACCCCTTTAAAGTCTTTAAATGATAAAAAAAAAGGTTTGCCTTTGATAAAAGCCTTAACTGATAAAAACTGGCTTTAACCACAGAATTGATCTGTTTCTTAAATTTAAGATTCTCCCAGATTTTTAATGGAGGATTTAACGTAGGGAAGTAAGGAACCCAATTCTGTGTTTGGGGCCATATGGGTACTATTTGGGCCAAATATCACAATTTCAGGTTTACTCTCTTTAAAATGTAAAAAAAAAAAAAAAAAAAAATCATGCACATCCAAGCTTTAATGTCCTTGAGGCAGTGCAACAATAATTTTAAAGAGCTGGTATCTTTCGTTCGAGTGGCAGATAAAGTTGAGTGTCGTCTGCATAACGATGAAAAGAAATGCCATGCTTTCTTAGAATTGATCCTAATGGGAGCATGTACAAGGAAACCAGCATCGGACCCAGAATAGAGCCCTGAGGGACTCCAGGGGCGCCAATGGGGACACAAAGCCTCCAAGGCAGACAGAAAACTTTTTATCGGATAGATATGACCTAAACCACTCTAGAGCAATACCTTTGATACCAATACATTGTATGATTGTCTTGGTCCAGGTTAAATTGACAATAATTGTATTCTATAGCCGTGTTTCCACCGCAGGAACTTTTCCCAGGAACTAGGGACTTTGGGGTGGTACTCGTGTGTTTCGACTGCAGGGACCAGGGTCTAAATGAAGTAAAAATGTTTGTGAGCTAGTACTTTTTCAAAGTTCAGGAACTTTCCAGGGTAGGACTTCGGAGCTGAACATGCTGATTGGTTGACTCCACGCATCATTTTGATTGGTTGACTCAACGCATTTTGTTTCATCCACCATTTTTTAAAATGGACTAAGAGTTGTTTGCTATTCGAATCAACAACAGAGTTTAAAAAATACAACTGATGGACCGACGACGAGGTTCAGGCTTTATTAAGCTTATATGCAGAGGACGAAATCCAGCGGAAACAGGAAAGTCGCGCGCAATCCTACATCACCGGACTCTTTTCACGGTACTTTAGACCGCGATGGAAACGCAGACAGCAACAGGTCTGGGGGAAAAAGTTCCTGGGACAAATTGTTCTGGGTAATTTCGGTGGAAAAGTGGCTTACCAAAAGTCTTACTATGAAAAACAAAGAAACCTGGCAAAAACTACCTTTAACATTAATAGTTTTCACACATTACTACAACATAAACAACTGTATTTAACGGCTACACTGCAAAAAATGTTCTTCCTCAGTACTTTTGTCTTGTTTTTCAGCACAAATATCTAAACATTCATAAATTCAAAATGACTTCAATTATATTAAGTCTTGTTTGATGAAACATTCATTAATTAAAGTTAAGTGGGTTTCTAAAAAAAGAACAAACATCTGCCAATGGGGTAAAAACGTGACATTAACGTGAAAACGGACTTCATTCGCGTCAATGGAAAGCATATTTACACTGTCTGAATCGTTCCCTATTCTCTATATAGTGCACTATGTGCCATTCACCATGTAAAAACGTGTGAACAAATGACTGATTTCAGCCGCAGATTCAGCATCTGTTTAGTGTAGGAGGGGGCGTGACTTCAGATTCAAGAGAGCATTTGATTGGACAGAAGATTTGATGAGAAGCTGAAGTCAATGGTGATGTCATGAAAATCCATGATACATTTTAGTGGCAGAGAGAGACTAAGTTTTGAATGCTTATATGTAATAAACTTACATTTTGTTTTCAAGGAGACTTTAAGTCAAGATTCATTTACTTGAATTACTTAAGAATTTTAGATATTTTTAATGGAAAACAAGACAAAATACTGAGTAAAAACATTTTTTTGCAGTGTATTTTTTAAAACAATTTTTTTCACAAACTGAATTTTATAAACAGTATTGTAAGTATCAATGCACTTCTACACTTTTGAAAACACTTTAACACAGAAGAAGTTTGGAAAAGCACTTATTCTGTGTGCTTTCCTGAATCTCAAACATCAAAAGCATGGCGCTAGCAACACTAAGATCACGGGTTCGATTCCCAGCAAAATGCACATGCAATGTACGGCATCAGTGCATTGTAAATCTCTTCAGAAAAAAGCATCTGCCAAATGCATAAATGTGCATGCAAATACCCAGAGGGTAAATGCACCAAAAATATTATAATTTGGCAGCTGCCTTTAAAATGACAGTTTAATAGTTTGTCATGAGGGTTCGAGGATGATGTTTGCTCTCTGTTTTGGTTTGTTCAAGCACACAAAATGAGCTCATACTATAAAGCTGCGTACAGTTATAAGGCCAGAAATACCTGTTAACCCAGGTGTGTTTTCAACTTCTCAGATTTCCGATCGAGTTTTATGTGTTTAACCCTTTCAGGCCTGTTTCAACAGCCCTAATATAAGTTTATTTCCCACACTGCATGTCAGTGACAATACCGTTTGTACATTATTCTCAACTGTATGAAAGCAGCTATAAGAAAATGCATTAATTTCTCTTGCTGAGATTCATTTTCAAGGACAGCATATGAAATCGAGCGAGGACAGAAATCAATATGAATCAATATTCTTGGAAAAGAGAATGCGATGCGTTTGGGTGAAGGACACCTGTCTACAAGGTGAGATGAAAATACAGGCAAACCTCATTAGTTTTCGCTCATAACGCTCCTGCAGGACCTTCATATCGTCGTTGTGTCCCGAGGCCTCGTTACATGGAGAGCCGTTATTATGTGCTTGACTGGCCTGTGCTGCTGAGGACGTGAAAATCATCCAGCGTATCGTTCTCCTCACGAGTCCCATCATCCTCCCTCTCGGTCCAGAGCGAACATCTGTGAAATACGTTTGCCCTCTCTGAAGGATTGCGCGTCTCACTCCACGGATCCGTCTGTCTCTTTACATCTTGGCAGCTTTTGTCTCTCTGGCGAACATCATAATTAATATACGTCATGACAATCATGTTGAGCATAATTCCAAACAGAAAGTCAGAGCTGGAGTTGAAGTGTGAAGCGTCCCGCTTTCAGTTGCCATATTTCACAAAGACTTCATGCCGTATCGCAGACGCTATTATTATCTGTATTAAGAAAGATGATTTCACAATTACAGACAGTTAAAGATGTCAGCTTTCTCTGGCAGGAATATTTAAGCAAATGTTCAATTAAAACCTCCTTTGCAGTTCATCCGTCAAGCTTTCATTTCGACTATAATGAAAACTGTCCAATATCACTGTAATAGTGTTTTATATCATGCTGACGTCCACATCATTGTGCATTTAATAATTATATTATTCAGTAGATTGATTGTGCTCACATTCATGTTTTATTGGTCACATCACATCACATGACTTGACCTTGAGCTTTAAGGTCAGAGAATAAAGTTCTGTTTCAAAACCTGCTGGTAGGTGCTGTAATGTGGCTGCGAAAAGCATCTTTCTCCACTGACGGCCATTCAAAAATGTTATGTTGCAAGCAACATAGAAATTATTTTATTTTATTTATTTTATTTTATTTTATTTTATTTTATTTTATTTTATTTTATTTTATTTTATTTATTTTTTTTTTTTTTATTTTATGGCTGTGAAAAGCATCTTTCTCTATTGACAGCCATTCAAAAATTATATCTTGCAAACAACAAATTTTTATTTTATTTTTTTTTTTTATTTTACTTTACTTTACTTTGCTTTGCTTTACTTTACTTTACTTTACTTTACTTTATTTTATTTTATTTTATTTTATTTTACTTTACTTTACTTTACTTTACTTTACTTTACTTTACTTTACTTATTTTATTTTATTTTATTTTATTTTATTTTATTTTATTTTATTTATTTATTTATTTTTTACTTTATTTTATTCTGGCTGCAAGAAAACATCTTTCTCCATTGACAGCCATTTAAAAATTATAAGTAGCAATCAACATCGAAATGTTATTTTTTATTTATATCTTGCAAACAACATACTTTTTTATTTTATTTTATTTTATTTTATTTTATTTATTTTTTCTGGCTGTGATACCATTGACAGCCATTCAAAATGTATTTTATTTTATTGAATTTATTTATTTATTTATTTTCTGGCTGAGATACCATTGACAGCCATTCAAATTTTATTATTTTATTTTATTTTATTTTATTTTATTTATTTTTTCTGGCTGTGATACCATTGACAGCCATTCGAAATTTATTTTATTTTATTTTATTTTGACAGCCATTCAAAAATGATATGTTGCAAGCAACATCGAAATAAATTTGATTTAATATATATATTTTTTTTATTGTTTTATTCCTTTTTTTTGTTTTGTTTTGTTTTAAGTGTTTTTTAACATAGAAATTTTATAATATTATTTATAATTGTAATATTATATAATATAATATTACAATTATAAATAATATTGTAAATATATTGCCAATGTTTGATTTGTTTGATTTGATTGATTACATTTTTATTTATTTATTCAATTATTTTTATTTTTTTATTTTATTTATTTATTTATTTTAGGCTCAAAGCTCATCGAATTTTGAAATGAATTTGATTGGTTTGGGACCAATAATAATAATTTCTATTTATATAATATCTTTCTAAAGTTCAAGGACTCTTTACTCTTCATCAGATTTATAAAAGGGGGGAAAATGATTGGCACATACAGCATAACTCTAGTTAGGCAGAGGGCAATCCCAGAATGCATTGTGACAAGTCAAGTCACATTTAGTTCTATAGCACGTTATACAATACAGATTGTTTCAAAGCTTCAATTTCAGCTATAAGCAGCTCTACAGAAAACAACAGTGTCATTATTCAGATCAATTCAGTTCAATGTTGATTCAGTTCAACTGATCAATTCCAGTTGTTGGTGAACACATCAAGAGAAATGAATAATAAATATATTTCATGAAAAGTATAAAATTAGTTCAATATAGTTAAGTTGGATTATTTTACAGTATTTCTGTTAGTGGTGTATTTTTATGTTTTTTAGATTGCCGATCAATCAGCTCACTAGTTTAGCGATTCTTGAATGTCTGTTTTCATGAACTGTTGTTGAGTGAATATTCTTCAGAAAACAGAAGATCATTATGGTTCGGTGTCATTACTGAAGCGTTCAGATGGTGGTTATCAGTCTCTGGAGACGCTGACATTTCTCTGAATCAGTGTTTGAAGAGTCGTAAAGGTGCTGCTGATAACTGCTCAGTAGAAATGTTATCGGCTCTCTCTGATTACGGCCATTTCTCTGAAATACTGACTGACATTATCACACCAGACGTCACGTCTCTAATCGCATCAGTTGAAAGAGGGTCTGCAGGATTTTTAGTGGTGCTCTTACCTGATTTATAGTCTTGTGAAGTGGGCATTCACAGCAAAAACACAGTTTTGTTGTCTTGTTTTCCAGTACAAATATCTAAATATTCTTAAACCGAGATAAATTTACTTGAGAAGCAAAATTACTGAAGATATTACTGAGAAATGAAGTGAGTTTTAGCTTAAAACTATTGGCAGATATTTGTTCTTGTTTTAAGTACAAACCCACTTCATTTTGATACATTTTTCATTAAACAAGACGTAAATACAGCAAACCGAACAAGAAACAGGTGCGCAAATCAATTAGTAACCATGACAACAAATAACGAATGAGAACTCAGGCAAACAGGAACAGGGAAAAACAAACTAAAACACAATGAAACTAAACGCATAACCCTTACAGTTTCTTTGTAATTAAATACTAGCACTTTCTGAGTGAAAATTGTTTCTACACCAGTGTATGATTAAAAGCAGTGCTGGTTTGTGGATGTCAGATTTAATGTGGATGGTAATAAAAGCAGCCTGTCAGTAATGTCAGCGTGCGTGTAATACAGTCGGCAAACAAAGATAACATCAAACGCTTCTATTATGTATTTCCACATACATAAAACAGCTCACTGTGACAGAAGTGGGCCAGCGTTCATGAGCAGTGTGTTGCTTTACAAATGTGCCTGTGATTTTCACTCGTCAGAGGTTTGTACTGTAATCACATGCCAAATTTCTGCCAGCATTAGAGCTTGTTGGAGATGTGGTTGTGCAACGAGGGTTAAAATGACAAATCACTGCTTGTGAGATGAAGAACACCCTGTTGTTGTGTTCTTTCTCCGGGGTCAGGGAGGTTAGCTGGAGCTCTTGTGTTTTTATGCTGTTATCCACTTCAGCAGGTTAATCGAGACATGAGGTGAAATCAAACCGACGATGTAATTCATCATGCTTTTGTTTGTCAGCTCTCTTGTTGCGCAAACAGTCTGGGAAGGATTTCTTATCTCGAACACTGCAAAAATGATTTTCTTACTCAGTGTTTTTCTCTTATTTTCCAGTACAAACATCTAAACATTCTTAAATCAAGATGCATTTACATATTAAAGGCCCATTCACATGTGATGATAGCTATATTAGTGTCCACACCAGCGGACGATATCATTCTGTTTACTCTAAGCGTGCTGCAGTTTTGTCGTCTGTCGCTTTAAATGCTCGAGCTCTTAAAGCAGGATGGATTCTGATTGACTGTCAATGTTTTTATCATTCATCAGATGGAAAAAAATTGTTCTGAAAGTGATTGCAATTATTTTATCTCTCTGTGAACGGAAGTCTTTTTTTATGAAAAATATTTCAAAATTAAGCTAATTTATACTTAAAACAAGAACAAATATCTATAGAAGCTTGTTTCCGCCAATAAATAAAAAAATAAAACAGGTATAATTGCGACTTTTTATCTCACAATTCTGACTTTTTTTTCACAATTGCGAGAGAAAAAAATTCTATAACTCACAATTCGGACCTTTTTTTTCTTGCAATTGTGATTTAAATCTTGCAATTGTGGGGAAAAAAGTCAGAATTGCGAGTTATAGACTTTTTTTTCTCACAGTTCTGACTTTATAACTCACAATTCTGACTTTTTTTCCCACAATTGCAAGATTTAAATCACAATTGCAAGAAAAAAAGTCTGAATTGCGAGTTATAGAATTTTCTAACAAATTCTGACTTTATAACTCGTAATTCTGACTTTATGACGCAATTCTGACTTTATATCTCACAATTCGGACTTTATAACTCAAAATTCTGACTTTATAACTCGTAATGCTGACTTTATGACGCAATTCTGACTATATCTCGCAATTCTGACTTTATATCTCACAATTCTGACTTTATATCTCGTAATTCTGAATTTATGACGCAATTCTGACTTTATCTCACAATTCGGACTTTATAACTCAAAATTCTGACTTTATAACTCGTAATGCTGACTTTATGACGCAATTCTGACTATATCTCGCAATTCTGACTTTATAACTCACAATTCTGACTTTATATCTCGTAATTCTGACTTTATGACGCAATTCTGACTTTATCTCACAATTCGGACTTTATAACTCAAAATTCTGACTTTATATCTCGCAATTCTGACTTTATAACTCACAATTCTGACTTTATATCTCGTAATTCTGACTTTATGACGCAATTCTGACTTTATCTCACAATTCGGACTTTATAACTCAAAATTCTGACTTTATAACTCAAAATTCTGACTTTATAACTCACAATTCTGACTTTATATCTCGTAATTCTGACTTTATCTCGCAATTCTGACTTTATCTCACAATTCAGACTTTATAACTCAAAATTCTGACTTTATAACTCGCAATTCTGACTTTTTATCACGCAATTCTGACTTTATAATGCAGATCTGACTATATAACTCACAATTGCAAGTTTATGTCACACAATTCTGAGAAAAAAGTCAGAATTGTGAGGAAAAAAGTCAGAATTGCAAGTTTATAACTCGCAATTTTGACTTTTTTTTCCTCGCAATTGTGAGTTTGTGATAAAAAGTCACAATTAAATTTTTTATTTCTTATTCAGTGGCAGAAACAAGCTTCCATAAATATCTGCCAATAGGGTCAAAAAAATAATCTTGTTTTCCTTTTGAAATAAGTTTATTTTTCTGACTCCATTGGCAGATGTTTGTTCTTGTTTTAAGCACAAACTCACTTCATTTCTCAGTAATATCTTCAGTCATTTTGCTTCTCCAGTAAATGTATCTTGATTTAAGAATGTTTAGATATTTGTGCTGGAAAACAAGACAATTTATTTATTTATTTATTTATTTATTTATTTATTTTTTTGCTCTGTTTCTCACTCTGTATTTCTTGAAATGGACGGTGAAAATGGAAAATGCAGGAAGCTATTTAATGTTGTTCACATCTGCAGTCCATTGAGCTGAATACAGTATGAGCTGTGTGAGTGTGTCTCTCTCAGGTCAAAGGTCAGGGCACAGGTCAGCTGACCCCCCACAACGAAACGCTTGAGACAGCATCTTTTTCTAATATTTTGACTTTAAGGATGGATTTTAATCTCTCAAGGTCTCCAAATCCAATATTACATGAGAGAGTCAGTGGATGAGAGGAGAGTGAATCACATTTTTTGTCTGACGCGAGTGGAATTGGAAAATCTGGATGTCATTTGGAGTCTCGGGAACAGCGCGGGGGGTTTATGATCTCACGTATGCTTATTAAATCACGGTTTACCTTCCCTGAGACTGTATATCGACTGCTGCAGTTTTGATGGATGCTGTAAGTGATGCGGTCGGCGTCAGGGTTGGGTGCCGTTCAGAATTAAAATTGGGAATGACTTTTAAATTCCTGTAAACAGGATGCAGAATTGAAATTCAAATTTGAATATAAGGAAGTTCACTTAATGGAACAAAACTCAATATAAACATAAATTTAGCTGTTGTGTCAGTTTAAATTTATATAAATTAATATATTATAATGGAAAAACTGATTATATACACTATTTTTTAAATATTTGAATTAAATTAATACTTTTATTCAGCAAGGATGCGTAAAATTGATTAAAAGTGACAGTAAAGACTTTTATAATGTTACAAAAGATTCTATTTCAAATAAATGCTGTTCTTTAGAATTTTCTATTCATCAATAAAATTTATCAAGGTTTTCCACAAACATATGAACTGTTTTCAACATTGATAATAATCATAAATGTTTCTTGAGCATCAAATCATCATATCAGAATGATTTCTGAAGGATCATGTGACACTGAAGACTGCAGTAATGATGCTGAAAATTCAGCTTTGATCACTGGATATAAATTACATTTTACAATATATTCACATAGAAAACAGCTGTTTTACATTGTAAAAATATATCAGATTTTTTACTGTATTTTGCTTATATACATTAAATTAAAATATAATTCAACATCATGTTTGTTGTGGCCGATTCAATTTAGACTCACACAAAGGAAGCCCATTCCTAAACTCCATATTTAGCATGACCCTGGTTGTCATGGCAACGTTTGCATGAGCGCGGTGATGTAGATCAGTTTAATGACATTTAATGAATTGAGTTTCGTGCATGAGCTGCAGACACGCGTCTCGCGTTCCTGAAAACTCCTGGCGTTTCATCTGTTCTCCTGCAGTGTGAAGGAGCACGTTAACCATTATCATGCCTTTGATAAATGGAACCTTTTCCTTCACTTTGTTTTGTTTCATCTGATCCTCTTCAGTGTCCTCTGGGTCGCAACACTTCCCGACTTCCTGCTGTTTTCCTCTTCCTGTGTGTGTGACTGTAACATTCGGTGGCGAACGGCCCGGACCTGCCAGACAGCATGTTACACTTACTGAGAGACACTGCCAAAGATCATCATACAAACACACACACACACACATGTATATATATATACCCACTGTTGGCTCTTTCGGCGGTGGACAGGGGTCACCATGGTCACCCTGACTGGTCTGTGTCTATGCAGCTTCATACGCAACAAACTGATGCACTGTGTATTCTGACACCTTTCTATCAGAACCAGCATTAACTTCTTGAGCAATTTGAGCTACAGTAGCTCGTCTGTTGGATCGGACCACACGGGCCAGCCATCAATGACCCTGTCGCCGGTTCACCACTGTTCCTTCCTTGGAGCACTTTTGATAGAAACTGACCACTGCAGACCGGGAACACCCCACAAGAGCTGCAGTTTTGGAGATGCTCTGACCCAGTCGTCTAGCCATCACAATTTGGTCCTTGTCAAACTCGCTCAAATCCTTACGCTTGCCCATTTTTCCTGCTTCTAACACATCAACTTTGAGGACAAAATGTTCACTTGCTGCCTAATATATCCCACACACTAACAGGTGCCGTGATGAAGAGATCATCAGTGTGATTCACTTCACCTGTCAGCGGTCATAATGTTATGCCTGATCGGTGTATATACCTGTGAACCTGTAATATATTTCTCTCTCACACACACACTTTCTCGTTCATTTGCATGTACACGATGAGAGAGACAGAAGCACTAAAGCAGCGAGGCAGATGAGGGCTGTGAGAAATGCTCTTCATCTCTGCTGATGCTATTAGTCGAGGCTCTTTATGGATGAGGACAAATTGAGAAAGCTCCGCCGCCGGCTACGGCGCTCAAAAGAGAGCGCTGCATATTTAATAGCTCTGCATTCGTACGTTGTCTTTGTCAAATGAAATAAATGCTGATTAGCATACTTGCCCAAAGGGTGGGCCAACTCTGACAGGAGCGTGTGCTTGCCAGATTTCCAATCGGAAAATTTGTTTGATTGTTAAGCCGCATGCAGGCGGAGCGAAGGAGGCAGAGTTCCTGGAAATGTGCCGTTTGTGGATCACTGCACAATACTGGAGAGTATACTGGAAAACTTGTCTACAACACATACATTGCTCAAATGGTACAGTATTGTGCTAGCAACAGGTTCAATGTTTTAATGTTTTTGAAAGAAGTCTCTTCTGCTCATCAAGGCTGCGTTTATTTAATCAAAAATACTGTAAAAATGTGAAATAGTTTTACAATGTAAAACAGCTGTTTTCTATGTGAATATATAGTAAAGTGTAATTTATATCCAGCGATCAAAGCTGAATTTTCAGCATCATTACTCCAGTCTTCAGTGTCACATGATCCTTCAGAAATCATTCTAACATGCTGATTTGCTGCTCGAGAAACGTTGTTACACTGTAAAAGTCTAAAAAAAAAAAGGTACTTTCTGCAATCCAGTGACAGTCATTTATTTCTCTGTTTGTCTGTTAACGGGTTTATTTGGCTCTTCCCGTGTCATTTGGATTCATGACATGCTTCAGGTGTTTGTTTTATTCCATTAATAACCTCAACCGCCACAGAATACTGATCAGAAATGAGCGTTGCGTTTCAGAAATGTGCATTACACACACAGAGAGAGTTTATGGTGACATCTGTGTGTGACAGTTTGATAATCGATATGCTCAATGAAAGATTCGGAGCCACTTGTCGTTAGTGTAATATTTTGCAACTACATAATGATCACATTTTAAGAGTTTGTCATGTGGGTTAAGTGAACAGTTTTGATACATGATAATTAAAATTGACCCTATTTACTTTCATAATAGTCTTATTGTGCCTTATTATGAAATCATTCCCCATAGGTAAAATCAAGTCCTGCTCTTCATTTATTTTCCTTTTCTGTTTCCTCAGAAATGCAGCACATTATGGAGGTAAACAGCTTGCAATCTTTGACTTTAATGCGATCTGCTGTGGTCTGTAATGTAGGAAACTCTGCACATCCAGGGATGTACGCCACACCGCATTTCCACCAAAGATCACAGAATAAAATCCCATTTTGAGAGTAATTAGCCTTAATTAGTCCAAACGTTGAACTTGCACTGTGCTGTCCATCTTAATAAACCTCATAGAATAACCCCAGATGAACACACGATTCCTCAGAGTTTTCCCTTTCATGGCTCAGGAAACTGCTCGGTTATGAGCTGGAAAAAAATATGAGATGGGAGGAAAAATTATATTTCATCGAGGTCTGATTTGTTGCTGTTTCTCCTGAAATTATAATGAAGAGATAAAAATTAGAATGTTGACAATGTTGACAGACTCATTAAATTGACTGATAGCTCAGATCTTTTGGTCTTGGGAGAATTTGATATGTTTGAGTTCATATTGAGATCTTTAGCATTTTGGCACAATTTGAGACGTTGTTGAGATCTCAGATTATTTTTCTCAGGAGAAACATCTGGATACTACAGAGCATGATGACGATAAAAAAAGTTAGATGGGAGGAAAAATTATATTTCGTTGTTTTTACGTGCACACTTTTGCATATGCTCACAAAATGTTTGCATTCCCAAAATCGCAAAAAAAAATTGTAAAGGAAATAATATGAGGTGAGAGGAAAAACTATATTGTATAGTGTTTTTGTGAGCGAACAAAAAATTTCTTGGGGGAACGCAATGCAAACATTTTGCAAAAGAACGCAAAGTTTCTCAGGGGAATGCATGAGAGAACACGAAAATGTTGTGAGCAAACGCAGTTTCTTGGGGGAACGCAATACTTTTCTGTGCAAAAACAAAAGTTCCGTGAGCAAGTGCAAAGATTTACAAGCCAAAGTTAAGATTCTCGGGGAACAAAACTTTTGCACGCAAACTCAAAAGGTTTGCAAACAAAATGCAAAGTTGAACACAAAGTTTCTTGGGGGAATGAATGTAAAAGTGTTGTGATAGAATGCAAGTGTTTTGTGAGCCAACGAGAACATTTTGCAAAAGAAAACACAATGTTTCTCAGAGGAATGCAATAGATTTATGAGAGAACTTAAAAATGTTGTGAGCAAATGCAAAGTTTCTTGGGGAACGCAATACTTTTCTGTGTGAAAACAAAAGTTTTGTGAGCAAGTGCAAAGATTTGCAAGCTAAAGCGAAGATTCTCGAGGAACAAAACTTTTGTGCGCAAACTCAAAAGGATTGCAAACAACATGCAAAGTTGAACACAAAGTTTCTTGGGGGAATGAATGCAAAAGTGTTGTGATAGAATGCAAGTGTTTTGTGAGCGAATGCTAAGTTTATGGGGGAATGCAATACTTTTGCGAGCAAACAGAATTTTTGTGAGAATGCACTGTTTTTGTGAGAGAACGCAAACATTTTGCAAAAGAATGCAAAGTTTGTCAGGGGAATGCAACAGTATTACAAGAGAATGCAGAAATGTTTTGAGAAAATGCAAAGTATCTTCGGGGAACACAATACTTTTCTGAGCGATAACAAAAGTTTTGTGAGCAAGTGCAAAGATTTGCAAGCGAAAGCGAAGATTCTCGGGGGACCAAAACTTTTGCTGCAAACTCAAAATATTTGCAAAGAGTGAACCCAAAGTTTCTTGGGGGAATGCAAAAGTGTTGTGATAGAATGCAAATGCTTTGAGAGCAAATGCTAAATTTATGGGGGAATGCAATACTTTTGCGAGCAAGCAGAAGTTTTGTGATAGAACGCGACATTTTCTCGGGAGAACGAGTCTGTTTTTGTGAGCCAACGCAAACATTTTGCAAAAGAACACAATGTTTCTCAGCGGAATGCAACAATTTTACAAGATAACGCAAAAAATGCAAAGTTTTGTGAGAAAGTGCAAAGATTTGCAAGTGAAAGCGAAGATTCTCAGGGACCAAAACTTTTGCACGTGAGCTCAAAAGGTTTGTGCACAAATGCAAAGTTGAACACAAAGAGTGAACACAAAATTTCTTGCAACAGATTTACGAGAGAACACAAACATGTTGTGAGTAAACGCATAGTTTCTTGGGGGAACGCAATACTTTTCTGAGCGAAAACTAAAGTTTTGCGAGCAAGTGCAAAGATTTGCAAGTGAAAGCGAAGATTTGTGCGCAAACTCAAAACGTTTGCGAACAAATGCAAAGTTTCTCAGGGGAACGCAAAAGTTTTGAAAGCAAACATACGTTTCTCGGGGGGAAAGCATAGAAATATAATTTTTCCTACCATCTTATATTTTTTTCCCGTCATCATGTCCCTTTATGGGCTCCATAAGAAACCACAGTCTGATCTCCATTTAATTTAGTTTCTGTCTAGAAGAAACAGTTGAGAAATTGAGGACGATCTTATTTGTGATTTTTCCTTTCCTACTTGACCTTCAAATGTAGCATTCAAGAAAACACATGTTTGCCTAAAAATAAACTGGAGATGAAGTCACTCTATAATTTCAGCTGTGATTTTCCTCTTTTGAATTCAGTCTGGTGTATTTGTGCTCAAAACTCTCGGGGCCCAAACCGGCTGATAAACCAGCAGTCTACTAGTGACAGAAAACCACAAATGACAGCGTGACGTTGCTTTCCTCACCCCGCAGGCGCCGTGTGTATGTGTGTGTCCACGCCCTTCAGATTCCTCAGGAAAGGAGCAATTTCCTATTTCAGACCACAAAATACACCCGCAAGCCGCAGCTCATAGGGTGGTGTGTGTGTGTGTGTGTGTAGCACGAGACTAAGAAGATATCTTCCTCTTGTCAGGTGTTTGTGTGTGTGTGTACTCACCTCTGCTTATCTTTTCTTTGTGTTTTACAGCATCCATGATCACAGAAACCGGGAGAAGGTCGTGTCTCAAGCTGAAAGTGTTTGTGAGACCACCAAGTAAGTGTCATCGATTACAAAACACACACTTGTGATTCTGTCGGAGGCATTTTCCTTTCAATGCCTCACACTTTAATGGACAGGTGACTGCTTCTGTGTGTGATGTCACAGGCTTTCCTTTGATTGGCAGGTGGGTTGGGCTGCTGAATTATCACTAACATGATTGGCTTACGGTATCTTTTTCATTTCTTCTGTTTTTGTAGATGGCTGCGAGAAAACCATAGGCGTTCATGACCGCGTTTTTGTCGATGACAAAGTAGACAATGCATTAGAACCAAGAGGTCAGTATGGCTTGAAATCACCTTCGCTTTGTTCAGTCTGTCTCTGTCCTTTAATTCCTCTAATCACTCTGTGCATGTGTGTGTTGTAGCTTTACGTTCAGGATTTGTGTTGCGCCTGCAGCTTCTCTGACACTTCAAACCACAAAGACTATTTTATTTATGCATGAGGTACACATCGTATTAATAATGCATTCTCTTGTAATAGCTGAGGGCTGTCTGTCAACATCTCCACCATGTGCACATGCAATTAAGTGACCAGAAATTAGCCATGTGACCTTTCAGTGAGCCAAAAGCTTCAGTCAATCAGTGTCTATCATGCCTTCCAGCTACAATGCATGAATTATATTTACACAGTGTATCAGTATATGCGTGCATGTTGGCTGTGGTAAGAATTAAAATCTAAAACTTGGATATGCACAATGGTTTTGTGCCAAATTAGCGTCTGGCTTTCTAAGGTGTCACGTGGAACGATGCCAAGCTTGTTTTGGCTCCTCCTTGATAAAACCCATTACATCCGAACACATGGCACTTGCTAACATATGCACTACTCTCGGCTCGTAATATTTATTGCCATTACTATCACGCTAGCCTTGACTTTCATAGTGTCATGATCAAACATTGGAGCTGCATTCAAATTCAAAATGTGATGAAATAGACAAAGAGAAAAAGACCATAGTGCTGACTATCGGCATAAAGTCTTAACCGCCCACTGTGACATGAAAAATGAAATGAAATTTATTGAAAATTAGGGCTGTAAACTTACTCGTGGTGTTTTCAGCGCTGGATTTGCACAAAAGATTAACATGACGGCACATGCTAGTGGATGAGTTGAAACTCCACAGCAACTACATAAATTTATCCACTAACCATTCAGAAACGTCCAAAAGTTGTAACTTCTTCCTGAGTCTCTCCATCAGTGTCGACTCCGGTTTGAACAATGTAAGGCCGAACACCGTTACTGACAATCCTCATTTTGGCTGCGTGAGATTCTCCAGCTTTGTTGTTGTTGAGCTGTTAAAGCTCCGCCCTCTTCTGGAAAGGGGGCCGGAGCAGCGGCTCATTTGCATTTAAAGGGACACACACAAAAACGTCGTGTTTTTGCACACACCCAAATAGGGGCAAATTTGACAAGCTATAATAAATGACCTGCGGGGTATTTTGAGCTGAAACTTCCATTTTTGTGTGCAAAATGCTTCAGGCAGTAAGTGGGCAAAAAACTTTGTGAAAAACTTCTAGAAATGCATGCTTATATCAATTAACACTGCTGATAATGTCAGTGTAGATTAACACGGTATTGTTTTATCATGCAGTTTCACCTTGCCAACACACACACACACGGGCCTTAGATCCTGGCAGCCGCGGTGTCATGGTGGAGGCATTGATTTATTAGTCCAGATACCCACTGAGAGGCTGGAGGTGTCTGTCTGCCCGCCTGAATGAGCCAGCAAACTGCTCTGTCCTCCCAAGCATATTTATCTGTCTCTTTTAGCGTCACACCTGTCTGTTTCCCCCACTGACGTCCTCAGACGGCGCACGGCTCCACTGAGATGATGTGCTTTCCAAAGCCATATCACGCTCACTGATGATAACCGCAGTCTGTGTGTCTACACCAATAAACGTGGAGAAATGCACTGAGACTCCAAACAGCCCTGCCTCCATTATTACTGAGGCTTCTAACAAGGATATTCTGGGTTATTTGCTGCTGAGACAGTATGGCAAATGGACGTGCACCATCATTGAGATACTATTATAGTTTTTGTTAATAACAAATTTTATATTTATATTGTCTGTTTTTTAATGTCAATGTCAGGACAATATCTAATGCCAACATTAATTTGATGTAGAATACTGACAACAGCTGATTGGTTTTATGTCATGGTATTGTCAAAATTCAATGTCTTTCAAAACGCCAATATCATATTGATGTCAAACACCAACATTTAGTCATGAGTCAACATTTAACCAAAACTCATTGTCTGTTAAATGTCAT
Source organism: Ctenopharyngodon idella (assembly GCF_019924925.1). Classification (NCBI taxonomy): domain Eukaryota; kingdom Metazoa; phylum Chordata; class Actinopteri; order Cypriniformes; family Xenocyprididae; genus Ctenopharyngodon; species Ctenopharyngodon idella. Next base: position 34,409,307 of record NC_067227.1, read on the forward strand.
AACGCTATCGTCCACACAATCTTAAATTATAACACCATTACACTGTGAAATTTTGTTGGTTTTAAGTCGTTGTGTTAAGTAACCAAAATTCAACGTCTGTCCAATGATGGAGGCTTGACATCAACCCGATTTTCATTTTCAATCAAAATTTGACATCTGTCCAACATCTTTATGATGTTATATTGACGTCCAGTGCCTGCTGGATTTATATTTTATTTTATTTCGGTGAAAGTCTATTTTATTTTAATAGCAGATTTTTTTTATGGTTTTAGTTTTACCTAAAGCAAGACACCATGGTTAATAAAAAAATTTAACTTATATATATCACCATACTTCCCCATTTTATTGATTACATTAAGAATTGCAAATATTTTATTGTATTACAAGTTTTCTGAAATTTTATGTTTAAATATGCAAAGTATGAATTATCAAATTAAATATGTACTCACTTGCATACATTTCCAGAACATTAATCTGAACATTGGATAAAGTCAGGTTCAAAATTCTTGTTTGAGTTTGGAGACATATTAGATTTAAAGGTTTTTACTGAGGGGATTTTTGATTTCTCTTTTTATCGCTCCATAAATCAGAAAATACTGTCAACAGACTGTCAACAAACAAATCACCATGTTTTATAGGAATGAAATGTTGTAAAAAAAATCAGGTGAATGGCATATGAACAAACCCCTCAGTAAAAACCTTCAGAATATAGATAGGAATAAAACTGTAAATTTTAGTGTATGTAAGTGCTGCTGAAGTGGAGAAAAAAACTCATTTTGAGAAAATGGCCTTTAAAGATAGGTATTGTATTTGAAACCTACCACAAATAGATAGCGTGCAATAAAATAAACACTTAAACATGTATTTTGGATGTTTTCTTTCCACTAGTCTGATGTTATGAAAAGCCAAATAGTCCAAAATCTCAAAATTGACCAGTGCCTCAAAAAGTGCCGTGTGTCGTTGGTAATCACAGAGTGCTGATATACAGCCATATTGCAGGGCTACGAGTGTGATATTGCATTTATATAACAGTTCGACGGCGCAAGTGTGTAAATAAATAAGAACGGAGTGTCTTTAAAACCTTCTTTTGTGCAGAACTACTTTCTTCCACCATGGATTCAAATCTTAAGTTGACAGTTTAACAGTTGAGCCCAAGCCTCCGTTACTAATTCTAAAATGTCACTTTAGAACTAGTAACGAAGGAACATCATCAAGTTGCTTCATTGAAGCTTAATGTATTATGTAGATTATTATGGTATTATGAGAGAGAAATCGACTAAAAGAGTGTATTACCTGCATCTGATTCTTCAGGTGTCCATAATATTATATCCATTATAAAAAAATCTGTTTGAATGTGCGCTGAGGAAAGCAATATCTTTGTCTTTGTCCTTTTAAAAGTTAAGGGGATTTCCCACAGCGCTAAAACAAATTCCTTGTTCTGACTCACTCATAAAGACAGTCTTTGCTGCCATCTAACTGTGTAATAATGTAACTTTCACTGATACTATTGACGGATCCTTTCTCAAAACCAAATACGGCATATTATTTATATAAAATAATATTTATTGAACAACAATATTTGAATGAACAATAGCCATTATAAAAGACAATAGGAAATAAACAAGCAAAAACTTCAGTCAAACATATGAAAGCAGTGCTCTAGTACAGGATTTAAGTTATATATAGCTTAAATATAAAGTTATGAAACTTAATTTTCCCCTTAACCCAAATCATTTTGCTCAGGAACAAGTAATAGAATAATAAGACCGTTTGATATACCCCAAATTAATTATATTTTTAACCACTATCTACATAAGAGCCAGCAGCAAATTCTCAAAGGACTGGCTGAGATGAAGCTGTTCTCTGCGGGTACTCGAGCACTGAACGCCCGCTGACGCATGGAGCTCGCATCTGCGAAAGCGTCAAAACAAATTGTAAAATTGGCGCTATGATTGAATATGAGTCACATATTTCAGTTCTAAACAACTACATTTTCACCTAAAAAACTCTGAGAACTACACTTTGTGACAACAGCAGTAGTATTTTTCAGAGGTGTAAAGAGTACCTGAAAACCATACTTGAGTAAAAGTACTGATAACTTACATCGAAAATGACTCCACTACAAGTTACAAGTAACCAATTCCAATACGACTTGAGTAAAAGTCTTAAAGTATCTGATTTTAACAGTACTGAAGTATTTTACTCATGCTGAATGTAGGCTCAGAGATGCTCTAGTCCTGAGAGACATGCCAGTGAAAATAAGAAACAATTGATTTGTAAGATGAGAAATCAAGTTTATATTCTAAAATCAAAATAAAACTGAGCACCTCAATGTTGAAATAAATCAAGGTCAACACAACAACCTCTTAAACGTCTACAAACTCTCAAGTCTCAGTTGAGCTCAAGTAGAAAGGCCATAAGTAAACCAATATCCTTCAAAACGGTCTTGTCAATATAGCGGATAAATAAAACAATGTTAAGTAAAATTAAATAGTCAAAGTCTACTGTATGTGCTGGTTTGAGCCTCATCACCAGCTGCAGTCATTTCCTCATCTAATAAATCAAACATCTGCGTTCAGCAACTACCTGCTAATGCACTCACATTCTTGTAAAGTATCCTTGTTGACAAGTTTTGGGTGAATAAAGGCAAAACGCACAAGATATAGTACCTTCAGTGCCCTTAGATCACGATATCGCTTCTTTATATCAGAAACAAACTGCTGCAGAAAAAGTTAGCTGCCATTAAAAATGTAATGTGTAATTGCATCACTCATTACAAGTGTAGTGGAGTAAAAAGTACATTTACTTGCTCAAAAATGTAGTCAAGTAGAGAGTAAAAGTTGCCAATATCTTTGATACTCAGTACAACTACAAAGTAGCCAAAAACTTTACACCTCTGGTATTTTTTAAAAAAATATGGTGGATTTGCTCGACCACTATGACAGCTGACGCAAGCAGAGTGATACAAATGGTACTAATGCTGATACTGGGGCAATATCGCACGGCACTGAACCAGAAAGAACTGTTGTATAAAATATTATATTTTTGCCTCTATTGTCTTGCCTTAACTGTAATAACCCAGGATCTGAGTTGATAAAATTTTCTCCATCTCATTTCTAGACGACACCAGTCACGAGGCCGAACCCTCCCGGAGTGACGTGTCCACTTCAGGCCTGCGGCACCAAACGTCACGCCCCCTGCTGGCCCTCCTGCTGCTCTGCATCTCTGTGTTCCTCACCTTATAGCCCCTCACCTGCCCCTGAACCAGCCCTCCAGAAACCCAACACATCTGAGCGCGAGCGGACCGGCGCCAGGGAGGCGAGAGGGCTTTGAGATTCACCAGGAACACTTCTGCTCCGCTTTTGTTTTGTTTTCCAAATATTTAAGTGGTCTTTCGCTGTCTTTGATTAAGAAAAGTCGATTAGCCGTGCAAAGAAGAAATGCAGATCGCCTGTTTAACCAACCATCAACTATGACGGCCGCTCACAGGGGATTGGCTGCTGGGCGGAAGGGGGTGGAGTCGTTTTATTTGTGTCCATTGGGAGCGAGTCGCTCATTTTGTCGGTAATTAGAGCAAGTGTTAAGAAACGCCGAACACCCTGTGAGAATTGTTCGTGTTGAAGTGGTCACATAAAACAGACATAAACATCAAACCTTAACCGAGTTCACCGGCTCTGCTGTTAGCGATAAATATACAAAGACTTCTTGCCTTTCGTCCTTCGTCTGCCTTCTCTTAACAAATTGCAGAATTCATTGGAAGAAGCGGTCTGTTATGCATCTCGCCGCACGGATCTTTCCCACTAGAAGGAAGACGCTAGATGAGTTCGTTAGTCTAAATAATCTGATTTGTGTGAATTTGGAATTGATATGAGGGACTTGTCTTAGTAGACCACACCACTAAAAACAATGATTTTGTATTTTGTAAGATAAACTTAACTGCAACATAAATATCTATATTTTTCCTATGACCTTTTATCAATTGATATGAGATATCAACATTGACGGATCATGGAAATTCTTTTCTTGTCATAACTGTGTGTCCGACTCTATTAGGAACCAAATATCAAAAGGGGCTCCACACACAATGTTTTCCCCTTTCATATGGGTGGGAAAAGTAAACGTTTGTTTGAATAGGCCTTATACTGTACACAATACTAATATCTCCTGGAAGTGCTTCAAATTCAGCCTTTCGATGGGGGAAATAAAGTGTAGTTTTATTTCATTAATGCATTTGTTTGTTCTGTAGCTGTTAATCGGTGCAATTCTGACTCGTTTAATATGCTGATGCGACATACGCAAGACATTATATCATGGGCATTCTCCTCCGACAGCCTTACATATGATGGAGGAAATGATGGGCGAATCTCACGAAAAGCGTCAGGAACACGAGAGAATCATATTTCATCCCAGAGTCAAAAGACAAAAATAAGAATTTACATTTTGCATAAAAAAGTGAAAACCATTTAGATTTTTTTTGCATTGAGACTATAATTATATTTAAATTAAATATACTTAAAATTAAAAAATTTATATTACATATTAATGCAAATAATGTGTAAAAAGTCCCTTAAAATGATGCTTTCAAAACATGCAAACATTGTTTTTGCAATTTCGTTTGGTGACACAAAAATCACACACTTCAGCTTAAAATGGTGAAGCATCTGTTGTATTGTCTTCAATAAATGATGATTAAGATATAGGAATATTACTACAGTAATGAAAATCTGTAACACTTTACAATACGGTGTCATTTGCTTACAGATGACCAATACATTTATAAATCTTTGTTCACGTTAAATACAGTTGTTCATTGTTCATGTTAGTTCACATTAACTTGTTAACAGATACAACTTTTCATTTTAAAAATCAAAATGTTGAAATTAACATTATCCAAGAGTCATAAATGCTGTAGAAGTATTGTTAACTAATGTTAATAAATGCACCCTCATTGTAAAGTCCAATGAGAATCAACATGAGAATAAGAATTGCAAAACAAAACTTAATTATTGAGAATAACTTTATAATAAGGTCCCATTTGTTATTGTCAGTTAATGCATTACTTATATTAACTAACAATGAACAATACATTTGTTACAGTATATTTATTAGTCTTTGTTAATGTTACATAATAAAAATACAGCTGTTCTTTGTTTGTTTACATTAGCACAGATTCATTAAATAATATTCACACACTGTAAAAATGAATTGTTGGTTTAACATAAAGTAAGTTTCCTGGTTGCCTTGAAAATTTTGAGTCCATTGAAATAAAAAATACAATGAAGGCGATTGGTTTAATCAACAGAAATTCAAAATATTATGTTATCTGAACCACATTAATTACTGAAGTTGATTTGACGAACGAAAAAATGTTAATAAATCATAATAATAAATTTTTACAGTGCAGAAACCACTGTTGATTTTAATAATACGCAAGTAAAAGTGTTTTTCATTGTTAGTTCATGTTAACTAATGTACACTCTAAAAAATGCTGGGTTAAAAATGGACAAACCCAGCGATTGGGTTGTTTTAACCCAGCAGTTGGGTTAAATGTTTGACCCAACCTGCTGGGTAGTTTTATTGTTTAAAAATGATTGTATTGCTTGCTTAAAATGAACCCAAACTATGTTGGAAATGTATTAATATGTTTAATAAATGAACATTTATTAATAAGTTTAATGAATAATAATGAAACAATAAACATTTATTAAATTGCTTATTAATAAATGTTCACCTTTTGATTATTATTGTTGCCTCTAGTGTGTCTGATTTTTAATTTCCGACCTATTTTGGGTTCATTTTAAGCCAGACATATAGTTATTTTTAAACAATAGTTGAGTTAAATAAAACTACCCAGCAAACATTTAACCCAACCGCTGGGTCAAAACAACCCAATTGCTGGGTTTGTCCATTTTCAACCCAACTTGGGTGCTAATGTCACCAAGTGAAACCGTATTGTAAAGTGTTACCTGAAAATCTGACGAGAATCAACATGGAGAATTAGGAAAGTAAAACATGCAATCGTAATGGTTGCAATTTCTTTATGAAAAATGTAATTTTTTGCGATGAAATGTGATCCGGACGTGTTTTCATGAGATTCCCCCAAATAGACTTTAAACTGTTGTTTGCCTGGTTACTCCCTCCGTCACTGTTTCAGTTTAAGACCCTCAATGAGCCGTTCAGAGCTCGTGTCGTGAGACAGAAGATTAAAATAGCCGATGAGTCTGACGGGAGGGTCTCGTGTCACCGGAGAGGCAGGGCTTTTCGACCCTGCAGTCAGAGAGTACGCATTCCTAACAATAAACAATACTGTGGACTTTACAAACAGTCGCAAATTGGATAATCATTTCTGCCTTTTTGATTCTCAATAGGCCTGTTTGGCTCTGCTAGTCCTGCCACGCTCTTGGAGACAAACTGCGTTTCGTGTTTGTTTTCGTTTGAACGGTAACAAAGCGATTTCAGCAGCTCGGCTTTGCGACATCAGGACTAGAGGAAACACACCGTATGTGCTCCGTTTCATGGTTTACACTAGAAAACTATGAAAGAAACTTTTGAAAATCAGCTTCAGTAGTATTTGTATCATTTGTACTCCAATTATTACCATTAATACCATGCTTTGTACACACTTTGAACTGGGAAACAAGAATCAGCTTATTAAATGGATACTGTGTATCCTGAAGTAGTCAAAAACATAACATTATAGTGTTAGAATACTACTTGTTTTTTGTACCTTTCTGGAGGACGAGGAAAAATAGACACTTCATAAAACATTGATTATTATGATTAATTATTAATTATTATTATTATTCAACATCATTGTTATATGTTATTATGGATACCACATTAAATGTTATGATCAAAATGTGTTGTACATAATGTTTGATATTAAGGTATTAATTTGATTCACATGTCTTTTCTAAAAAAAAAAAAAAAAAAAAACTGAGCAAAGTAAAATGTTGGAAGTGAATGCATACGACAAACGCAATGATGAACTGCGTTCTGAAGCCCTGAGCCAATAGGGACGCTTCATCTAAGTTTCTGTTTTTGTTTTTGTTTTAATCTCCTGGCAAAGTTTTTCATTTTCCGCAAGGATCCGGTCAGAAGAGGACTGATGGATTTCGAGTCGACGGCTCCTGCAGTTCAGCGTTTGTTTACGGACTGTGTGTTTTTTAATGGGAGGAACTCGCTGGTTTCATAACGTGGCATGTGCATGGACTTGATAATGAAAAAACATGTTAAATAAAGTGTTCTTTTGGCTGTTTTCACCTCTTCTTTTCTCGACATGTTTGTGAAATGTTAGTCTTTCTGCTCACCCCATAAGTGTGTGTTGTAGTTCCACTGAAACGAGAACGTTACACAGGAGAGTTGTGTAGTTTTGCACAGAGTGTCTAACAGCACTACTTCAGAATGTTTTGCTGAAGGTTCTTGAGTTGTTGTTGGGTTTTTCAATTATTGTTTTCAATGATTTTGAGAATAAATCATCTGCCATCAGTCCACATCAACAGAGCGCCACAGATTGAAGGCCCGTTCACACCAAGAACGATAACTATATCAGCGTCCACACCAGCGGACGATATCATTCTGTTTATTCTAAGCACTGCAGTTTTGTCGTCTTAAATGCTCGAGCTCTTAAAGCAGGATGGATTCTGATTGGCTGTCAATGTTTTATCATTCATCAGCTGGAAAAAAATCATTCTGAAAGTGATCCCAACGATATTGTTTGCCATTTTCACTATACTTGTAGAGTGGATTCACTATTCTTTTATATTTAGAACTATATATTTATCGTTATCGTTATAATTATCAGCCATGGTGTGAACGAGCCTCGACTGTCTGTCAGGGTTCAGTAACATTCACACGTTCGGTTCTTGTGTGTGAATTTGAACTGAACTGGCCAGAATAAACAGGACGTTGAATGAAAATATTAATTAGATTGACAGGAATTTTTTTTTTTTTTTTACATTTTTTTTTTTTTAAATCAACACTTTCTCACTGTGTAATTTTTTTAAACAAAAAACATTATTTATTCCCTGATACAGTATGTAAATTATATATTATATATATATATATATATATATATATATATATATATATATATATATTAGAGATGCACCGATACTAAATTTCTCCACCGATACCAATAGCCAATTATTCAGAGCGATATATACCGATACCGATAACATTAAAATGAACATATATATCGGCCGATACCAATATGGTGGCTGATATATCGTGCATCCCTAATATATATTAACTATTAATATGTATTTTTTAGAGATGCGCCGATAGTAAATTTCTCCACCGATACCAATGGCCGATTATTCAGTGTGATATCTGCCAATAACAATACCGATAACATTAAAATGAACATATGTCAGCCGATACCGATATGGTGGCTGATATATCGTGCATCCCTAATATATATTAACTATTAATATGTATTTTTTAGAGATGCACCGATACTGAATTTCTCCACCGATACGATAGCCAATTATTCAGAGTGATATCTGCCAATAATGATAACGATACAGATAGTTTGAGGGTTCTGCCTTTTACACCTCCTTTTAAATTAATGATAATTTCATTATATCATATATATTATATTTTGAAAGAAATGCAAATAAAAACATTTATTCTCTCAATTTCATCAACTTGTTTCAGAGTAACTGGTATCAGTTATAAACAAACACATTACTCACATTAATATTAACACACATTAACTAAATTCTGAAGATGAAATTAAAATTTCTTAACTGTTCTGAATGTTATTAATTCATGTAATTACTATTAATATTGAACATCAAACAGGATTTTTAGCATTTTCTTTACACAAAGTACAAATTCAGTGCATTTTCCCGGCCTCTTTTGATTGACAGGATATATTGGCTGTTTTTAATCGGCTGATAGTGTGAAAATTTGCTTTTATCGTCCGATACCGATTATTGGCCGATATATCGGTGCATCTGGAGTATATAAACACTTTATTCAATAAGGTTGCATTAGTTAACGTTGATAAAATTAACAGTGAGCAATACATTTGTTACAGTATTTTTTAATCTTTTTTAGCCTTATTGAATACTTATTGAAAACTGTTCATTGTTAGTTTGTCAATCAAATAATAATAACAAATACAACTTGTGTTTGTAATAATGGATTAAAACTAATTAACTAAGATTAATAAATGCTTTAGAAGTATTTTCCATTATTTTTATGTTATCTAAAGCATTAAACCTTTTTTAAAGTGTATATATACATATGAAAATAAACTGTCCTAATGTTTCTAGATACTATGTTTATGGGTAATTCATACTGAAAAATGAAATGCGTTATTTAAAACTAATTTCTTTGCATTTCATTCCATCAAATTTAAAAGTCAATTCTGCGTCCTGTTTGCAGTTCGATTCATCTGCTGGACTCTGTTCAGACTGCGGTCATTACTCTTGGTGTTTTACACATGCCTTAGTCAACACGCTCCTGACCAACACCAAGAGTCCGACCCTCACTGGCGTCTCTGTTCTCTTCACTGAAGTGTGCTGGAGAAATCAAGTGTGTGTGTGTGTGTGTTCAGATCTCACTCACTCCTGTACTTCTGATGACACTGGTTCTGCTGTTTTCATTCTCTCTTCTGCATCTCTGGGTACTGTACTTGCTTTTTCCCCACTGTACAAACAGGAACAAACTTTTGGAAAAAAGAAAAGAAAAAAATGGAAGGTCTGTATTTGTATATACACGTGTCTGAACAACTATAAATAATAATTAAAGAAAAAAAATGCATTGCTTGGCTGGTTTATTGTGCTTGTTTTAGTCGGGGCTAGTTGTGTATATTTCTCATCACTATCCAAAACCTTACAAAAAACATCACTTCAGTCATTATTAGGGAGTTGTCATGCTTTTCACTTCAGATTAGAATACTTGATCATCTTATTAAAGGATCATAAGAAAGGTCTAAATACATTCTCAGTTCTTTTCATGACATGGAATAACATCTTTTACATCTTTTATACTCCATGTACTGTACGCTTCACACATTTTCACATTCATTTGAAAAAAATCACTGTTGAACGATTTCTGTTTGTGAACATAATGGAAAACTGATAAAGACTGTACAAGAAATGCTTTTGTTTGACTCGTGTAGTCAGAAAAGAGTATAGAAAAACGGTCAAACTTCAGTTTAGGGTCCAATTCTCACTATTAACTATGAATTTTGCCTCAATAATCTCCTAATTACTGCTTATTAATAGTACATTTAGTACATTTAAGTACTAAGTAATATTAATTAACTACATGTACTTACTATAGGGTTAGAGTTAGGATTAGGTTTGGTTTAGTTGCATGTAATTATGCATAATTTATAGTTATTGCTATAATAACTCAGTAACATGTAACAGAGACACTGTGAAATAAAATGTTACCAGTAGTTGTTAAGTTTAGGTATTGGGTAGGATTAAGGGATGTAGAATATGGTCATGCAGAATAAGGCATTAATATCTGCTTTATAAGTACTAATAAAGTAATATGCATGCTAATAAGCAACTAGTTAGTGAGAATTGAATCCTAAACTAAAGTGTTACCAAAAAAAAAACTGTACGTTATTCGCACATTAATTTCAATAAAAGCAAAAGTAGGTAGCACTGATTTTATTGAGGCCCTGTAATGTTTGAAATGGAGACATGTAAACGTCTGAAATTCCAAGAAAAACATCTAAAAAATAAGTTCATACTTAATTAAAATTATTATGCATTACACATAAAATGCACCGATATATCGGCCAATAATCGGTATCGGCCGATAAAAGCGAATTTTCACACTATCAGCCGATAGTTTAAAAACAGCCAATAGTCAGGGCCGATATATCCTGTCAATCAAAAGAGGGTGGGAAAATGCACTGAATTTGTACTTTGTGTAAAGAAAATGCTAAAAAAAAAAAAAAAAAAAAAACAGTTTGATGTTCAATATTAATAGTAATTATATGAATTAATAACATTCAGAAAGTTAAGGAATATTAATTTAATCTTCAGAATTTAGTTAATGTGTGTTAATATTAATGTGAGTAATGTGTTTATGTTTATAACTGATACCAGCTGATGAAATGGAGAGAATAAAGTTTTTATTTGCATTTCTTTAAAAATATATTAATTAATAATTAATTAACATGAAATTATATTAATTTAGAAAAGACAGAACCCTCAAACTATCGGTATCGGCAGATATCACGCTGAATAATCGGTTATCGGTGAAGAAATTTCGTATCGGTGCATTGCTACATAAAAGTGATTAACTATATCACCGTAGGCAAGGTCATTTTATTTATATAGAAAATGTACATACAAGTGATTCACGCTAATAAAAAATTATGTGAAACAATGCATTTGTAATACAGAAATAAATCGATACAATGCAATTATTAGGATGCTGCAGTGTAAGTTAATAATGCGCACATATCTTCACATGATAAACGAATGTTTGAAAAAGAAAATATCTTTATTGCATTTTGCATGTTCAGAAGAGACCGTTTGCTGCTGCTGTTGTTTGTTTATCTGAAACACTTTACAATGTCACATGTGTTAACATTAGTTCATGCATTAAGTAACATGAACTAACAATTACAGCATTTATCGATCTTTTTTAGTGTTGGTTAATAAAAATGTTCATGTTCATGTTAGTGCATGAACTAATGTTAACATATGCAACCTTTGATCTTAATAATGTATTAGTAAATGCTGAGAGTAACATTAGCATTAATAACTGCTGCAGAAGTGTTGTTCATTGTTGGTTGTGATGCAGTGTTTACAAATGAAACCTTATTGTAAAGTGTTACCTCCTAAAGTAACGCATTAACTACAGTATGAAGACAGTCCTGCAGGCAGCGTAAGTGAACACTGGTTAATGCTGATGGACGGTTGTCCACGGGTTTATCTGTTTAGTGTGTGCTGCGGTTCTGATGACATCATTAGTTAGCGAGGCGAGCGTTTACGTTCACGTCTCTCGGGCTCTTTGACCGCGGGTCATAAATTTGATTCTAATGATTTTGTCATTCCATTCAAACAATAACTCTCCAGCACACGCTTTTATTTGACCGTTGATTTATGCCTTTAATACTTTGATGGCAAAAATAGTTTAACTCCACTCCGTAATGATGCGGGGAATGAAATACTGGCACAATTCATTTTTCAGATTTAATTAGTTTATTTTATAACGCTATCCATCAGCATTGTGTAGATATATATATATATCCATATGAGGAATATGTGGCAGTGCAGAACGCATTGAGAGGAATATGTTTTACAGTTGATTTCCTGTGAAATAAATGTTTGAATTATTCATGAGCCCTTCATAACTTTAATCATATTCTTAGGCCAGTTATTAAAGACAGCGCTGCCATCAGCACAAGCCTTCAAACTTCATTTGAAATCTCAGATGTCATGTTTAAAAAATTAATTAGATAATTGTCTAAATGACCTCATCTAAAACAACAGTTGACCTTGATTTATGTTATTCAAGTCTTGATTAATGCGATCATGTCAACAGGACTAATTTTGTTACAATCATACAAATCCACAGATAGAGAAAACGAATATTTGCGTTATTAGACATATTTTAATATTGTTACAGCTTTTGATAAGATGGAAAAAGATCCCATTATTTAACATTAGTTAATGCATTATGTACGTCAACTATGAATTCATTGTTAGTTCATGTTAGATCAGGTCCATTAACTAATATTAACAGATAACAGCCCTACTTTTTATTTTAATAATATATTAGTAAATGTTGAAATTAAAATGAACTAAGATTAATCAATTCTTTTCACTGTTATTTCATGTCAAAGGAGTCCTATTGTGCTTTTTTCCATGTTTCTAAACTCCCTGAAGCGCCTCCATTTTAGATTTGACACGTCACAATATTCCTCATTTAAATAATTCATGCGCAAAATAAAGGGGCGGGGCCTGGTTGAGTTAGTTAGTAGTGTGTTGAAACTGGCGGTTATGGTAAGGGGCGGGACATTTCCCAAACACCAATCACAACACACTGCTCCAGCCGACCAATCAGAGCACATTGTGCTTTTCAGGAGGAGGGGCTTCATAGAGACAGGAACTAAACAGAGCGTTACTGACAGACTGGGAAGAGAGGAGCTGAACAATGGAGAATATGAAACATGTTTTAGTAAAGCCCAAAAACAACATTAAGACTTTGTAAAAGGGCATAGTTCCCCTTTAAAGGATTAGTTCACTTTAAAATGAAAATTAGCCCAAGATTTACTCACCCTCAAGCCATCCTAGGTGTATTTGACATTCTGATGAACACAACCGGAGTTATATTAATAAATATCCTGATGTGTCCAAGCTTTATAATGGCAGTGAATGGGACCAACGAGTCCCTAAACAGCTCAACGATGGTAATGATATTGTAATAGAAATATTACAAGTGACACATAAACCAACGCAATAATGTTACATTGAGATTAGATCATTCAGGAAATACCAAAAGGCCGCTGAAGCACCAATGAGAGCGGTTCATCAAACGGACACACGGTCAGCTGATCTTGGCCGCTCTGTGAGCACATCATGTCTGCCAGATGAAATTCACAGCAGATGTGAGCTATGATGGGGATTTTATGTAACGTGAATCTTGCCCAAAAGCCTGTCATATACCGTAGAGCGGTTCGCTTTCTTCTGAGTTGGGTGGATGAGAAAACGCCATAATGAAAGGATGAGAACAATGAACTGATCACTGATTATTTTATCTTTTCTTGGACTGGGGATATTATTTTTTTTATTAATATTGTTTATTTAAACTATTTTTATTTGACTTTCACACACTTTGACAATACAGATGTAAATAAAGCACACTGAACTGAAACTGAGATTTTATATAATGATGTCAAAATAGAATACATAAAATACATAAACATTTAAAATAAAATAATTTATTTAAAAAAATATATACCCTTACAGAATATCAAAGTTGTGGCCAATACTAATATTTAGTAATAGTGTGTGTGTGTGTGTGTGTGTGTGTGTGTGTGTGTGTGTGTGTGTGTGTGAGAGAGAGAGAGTGTGTGTGAATGTTTGTTTAATTTTAGTTTAAGTTTTTAGCAATTTTGTTGTGTTTTTGTCATTTAAAAAAATAAAAATAATATGTCTATATAGTTTTTTTTCTTTTTTTTTCTTTTTTTTCAGTTTTAGTTATTTTATTACATCAAGTTAAACTTAATTAAAATGAGAAATGTTGCCTTGGCAAATATCTAAAAATAAAAAAGTCAAAGTTACTTATTTTTGAGACTTAAAATAAGATATAACAAATCAAATAAAATATAAGAAACTTTAGCTATATATATATGTGTGTGTGTGTGTGTGTGTGTGTAGATATGTGTGTGTGTATATATATATATATATATATATATATATATATATATATATATATATATATATATAAAGACACACATGCACATTATGGTTCAAATGTTTTTGAAAGTCTCTTCTGCTCACCAAGGCTGCATTTATTTGATCAAAAATACAGTAAAAACAGTGAAATATTATTACAATTTAAAATCTTGGTAACACTTTAGTATAGGGAACACATATAAACTATTAACTATGACTTTTCCCTCAATAAACTCCTAATTTACTGCTTATTAATAGTTAGTAAGTTAGTTGTTAAGTTTAGGTATTGGGTAGGATTAAGCATGTAGAATAAGGTCATGCAGAATAAGGCATTAATATGTGCTTAATAAGTACTAATAAATAGCCAATATTCTAGTAATATGCATGCTAATAAGCAACTAGTTAAAAGACCCTAAAATAAAGTGTTACCAAAATCGGTTTTCTATGTGAATATTTAGTAAAATGTATGGGTTTTCATCTTTCATGTGGACTTTCCATAGACATAATGATTTTATACAGTACAAACTGTATATTCTAACCCTAAACCGACCCATCACAGAAAAATAGTCTGATACAATCTACTTCCAATATTGGTTTAATCAGAGTTAGCAAATAATTAAAAGCTGTTAACTTTGGCTGATAAGAGTGGATATGTTGGATGGGAATGGACTCCCTTATGAATATAGTTATTGTTAAAACAGTAAACAGTGTTAACTTGATATTATCCACCACTGCCATAAAATAATAATAATACAAAATGATTTTGGTGTTTTCGTATCACATTCCTTATTTGTGACTGACCTCGAGGAGGTTGAAGGTTCAGAAGGTCAGGAGTGACAGCAGCGGTGAGGTGAAGTCCGAAGTGTCCTGCTGATTATTCGGGGAATCTCGGCACAGCCTGCGGTTTTGAATTTCACCCTTCAGGACATAAGAAGATCTCTTCACCGCACAGGCTTCAAGAACTAATTTGAGGAAAAAAGCACAACAAAGCACAATAATGTGTGACTAAACCCGCTAAAACTCCTGACATTGGTGAGCTGCATGTTAAACGCTTCAGGAGATTACGGCAGATTACATGACGCTCACAACGTTTATTAGCTTTACTTTTTCAAAGAGCAACTGAATCTCAAAGACCGTAATCAAGCGTATAATCATCTCAAGGCATCAAACCAATTTTTACTCAAAACTTTCCACCATATATTTGTGGCTGGCAAGGATTTCAGAATTTACAGAAGTCAAATCTTGACATTCAGGTTTGTTTCAGCCTTATGAATTGCCATCAGTGTGTCTTGAGGCTTTAAAGGAAGCCGTACAAAAAGAGATCTGGAATAATGATTAGTGTTTAATCATGACCTTAATAACAAATATTTGGGTCAATTTTATTTACCTACAGCTCTGGCGAGATGAATGTTCAGGAACAGACAGAACCGGTGTAATTTTACTATCATCAGACACTATTATAGTTTTCACTAATGTTTTGAATTCAGTTTTATTTTCATATTTCCCTTATGTTTTCATTTTCATTTTAGCAAGTTTTTAGCAATTTTGTTGGCCGTTTTTATCATTTTTTAATATTTGTCATTTTTAAAATGTCTATTTAGTGGTTATTAATTTAAATTTTTAGTTTTAGTTATTTTAGTACATCAAGTTAAACTTAATTAAAATTAGAAATGTTGCATTGGCCATGATCTGAAATAAAAAAAATGTCAAAGTTACTTATATCTTATAAAACATCTAAAAAAAAAAAACTAAAAAAATTGTATCTTGAAATAAAAAAAAAGTTAACTGAAATATAATAAAATATAAGAGACTTTTCTATTTTAGCCACACACACACACACACACACACACACACACACACACACACACACACACATATATATATACCATTTTCGACTAAAAAACTTTGTATGCGTTTTGGCCGCTCATTTACACAACAATGGCATTTTGGGGGCCTGAAAACGTAAACATTTGAAAATTGCAAGTTTCTGAAAACGATACCATTATCATCTCCGTGTAAACAACAAAAATGCGAATTACGTGTTCAGATTATAGGCGCGCAGTGTTTCTTTACAAAGTGACATCGCCATCTACTGGCCTTGCAGCAGAATACAGCATTTTTAGTCGTTTTCGTGGATCCGTGTGAATGAACTTTCGTGTCTGCTGCACGAAACCTTACAAAAACGCAAAGGAATTTTTTTTTGTTTTTAGTACATCGTTGTCATGTAAACATAACATTAGTTAACTATAATGTTTAACTTTTAGTTAACTAAAATAAGTTTTCAGATTATATAAGGTCTAAATAGAAAAACAAGGTGTTCTAGTTTTTGTTCTACGTTTTCCATCCATATAGTACATCTCTAACTCCCAATTTTTCCGTTATCACAGTGAAAGTGCCTCGACAGTCATTAACTGCCACACACTCATTAATCAAAGTCATCTAAAATCAACCACTATTTGCAAAGCACCAAACTACGTCTGTAACTGCATCAGGTTTGTCTGCCGTTCCTCTGAGAGTTGTTGGTTGTGCCAGCGTGTGGCCTGAAACACCCACTGCCAACTTCTCACGAGGCTACAAATAGAGCAAATTCTGATAAAAGACAAGTTGTGAACTTTTATTGAAGCCCATTAGGCAGAGACTGTGGTGCATGTTGGGGTGGCGCGTGACAGAATGATTTTTCATTGAGTGCTGGAGCATATGCTCGTGAATGAACTGCGTGTGGTATAATGAAAAACAGCATCCATTTACAGAGTCCTAATCCAGAATGAATTTGAGAGAAATAGAAAATGCATGGAAACCATTAGAGTACCAGCCTTATAAAGGATGTTTTTATGTTTCTCCATTTTTCTCAGCTTTGAACATTTGAATCTCTCTGTGTTAACCCTCGTGTTGTGCTCCGATCATTTAGATACGGAGAGGATTTCCTTTTCTCACAAAAATGCTAGTTAATGTTATCACTTAGGACTAAAACTTATTGACTTTGCTCACACAGGGTACAACAACTTTTTTTTTTTTTTTTTTTAATTTTTCTACTCTTTTGGCTTTTTCCCACCTGTTACCGGCCTACAAAGCAATTGCTTATAAATCTCTCATTATTATTTTTGACCCAGAACACCAAATTAGGTAAAGGATTTAAAGCACAAGGTTAATTAAGGGGGGGGGGGGAATGTGATATGCAGTCATTTTGAGTTCAGATTTGTTGTTATTAAATTTCTGTCAGTGTTTGGTAAGGTACTGGATCTGACAATGCTGATATGTTTGGATTTGGCAGAATAGACCTTCTACACTGCTGCTGCTGTTATTGCTGCTGCTCTTAGTTATTGCTGTTGTTGTTATTGCTGCTGCTGTTATTGTTGCTGCTGCTGCTATTGCTGCTGTTATTGTTGCTGTTGTTATTGCTGCTGCTGGTGGTTATTGTTGTTGTTATTATTGCTGCTGCTGATATATTGCTGCTGCTGCTGTTGGTTATTGCTGTTGTTATTGCTGCTGCTGCTATTGCTGCTGATATTATTGCTGCTGCTGCTGCTGTTATTGCTGCTGCTGCTATTGCTGCTGATGTTATTGCTGGTTATTGCTGTTGTTGTTATTGCTGCTGCTGCTATTGCTGCTGATGTTATTGCTGGTTATTGCTATTGTTGTTATTGCTGCTGCTGCAGTTATTGCTGCTGCTCTTGGTTATTGCTATTGTTGTTATTGCTGCTGCTGCTGTTGGTTATTGCTGTTGTTGTTATTGCTGCTGGTGCTGTTGTTATTGCTGCTGCTGTTATTGCAACTGCTGTTTGTCATTGCTGTTGTTGTTATTGCTGCTGCTGTTATTGCTGCTGCTGCTGCTGTTGGTTATTGCTGCTGGTGGTAGTTATTGCTACTGTTAATGCTGCTGCAGCTGTTATTGCTGCTGTTACTGCTACTGCTGCTGCTGCTATTGCTGCTGCTCTAGGTTATTGCTGCTGCTGTTTGTCATTGCTGTTGTCATTGCTACTGTTGGTTATTGCTGCTGGTGGTAGTTATTGCTACTGTTAATGCTGCTGCAGCTGTTATTGCTGCTGCTATTTGTTATTGCTGCTGTTACTGCTACTGCTCTTGATTGTTGCTGCTGTTATTGCTGCTGCTGCTGCTGCTGCTGCTCTTGGTTATTGCTGCCGCTGTTGGTCATTGCTGTTGTTATTGCTGCTGCTGCTGCTGCTGTTATTGTTGCTGTTGTTGGTTATTGCTGCTGTTATTGCTGCTGTTGTTGGTTATTGCTGCTGTTATTGCTGCTGCTGTTGGCTATTGATGCTGCAGAGCAAGTGCAGGACTTGCTAGTAAGACATGCTGCTGCTGTACAATATCATACATGAATTACTCGTAGCAGATCTACCAGGTGGAGCTGGGGAAGGTTGAGGATTTCTGAAAGCATGCTTCAACTGCTACAGCAAATGCTGGCCAAGTATTTGAAGGTTGAGCTGCGAGCTTATTGGCTACTGATACAGCAGGAACCAATCAGCTGTGCCCTATAGAAAACTATGTGATTGCAAGCAGATTAAGTTAAGGACCTATCAGCCTGTGCCATCTAGAGTTTCATGACAGAACTTTGTATTTATGCTAATCTATAGCAGCATATTCAACATATTTTTAATTTAATTACACTGGGCTATTGCTTTCATTTTTTGCAGCCCATTGCAACCAGTCTGTGTTTCTAATCTGCCAACTCTCAGTGAAAATGAATGACTTCCAGTCATTTTGTCACTGCAAATGACTCAGTGTGAATGCACCTCTGCGTTCCAGTACTCATTCATTTTCAAAGCAAGTTGGTTATTGCATGCGACGCGGGCAACAGCGACCCTTGGCAATGAGACAAAGTTGCAACCTGCATGGGTTTAATTGCTGTCACGTACCTTAATGGCTCTGTGTGAGCTGTGCGGGCAGCTCTGGGTCACCTTCATTCACCGCTGTAAATCAGAGGCTGAGCGCACATCTCACTGCAATGAATGTACAAACACAGCTCCTTTTATTTTTGATCACATTGCATGCACTTTTATTTGTGCTCTGTCTAATTTAATGCAAATTGGAGTCCGGCTGCCATATAGGTTTATTTCAGTATGCACACTAACACGTGAACAGACAAAAGCACTGAGTAAACGTGCTGTATAGTTTCTTAAGGGTAGTTCCCAAAGAGCGACCTACTTCATCAGATAAGAAAGAAGGAAACGCAAAAGAAAGAGAAGAAATGAAAGCATTTGCCTGACCAAATCTTCCATTAGATAATGAAAAAGCTCTGACAGACCATCCAGCCCTGTTATGGCCACATGAATGGCAGTAAATTCAGAGCACACCCTTTCCAGCTATTTATTCATCTGTTGTCATGGCAATAATGTGTGTTTCATTACAGACGGCCCACGTTATAATGAATAGGAATGTGCTTTTCTCTATTCCACATGATTTGGTGGTCGAAAAACATGTCTTTCTGTCCTGGAGCTTCTAATGTCTCTTATGTTTTATTATTGCAGCACAAGGTGAAGCACTTAAGGTGCCTTTCTCCGCTGAGCTCTCTGAGTGGCTGCTAATGAATTTTAGAGTGTTTTTAAATAGTTTTCCTCCTTTCATCTGTGCATGTACCTGTGCAGGGAAAAGCTTTCCATCCAATCCACCGCGTCTCAGAGCGGCTAGAGCTTCTGTCTGGTGACAATGAAAATCTGCAGTGACAATGTCACAACATATGCCTTATTTTGTCAAAAAGTGTTTGCTGAAGTAAGCAGTGATCCTGCAGCGTTTGTGCTCCAGACATCAATGATTTCTCAAACACATACTGTATGCACTACAAACATTTTGTCTCTTCTGCTCACCAAGGCTGCATTTATTTGATCAAAAATACAGTAAAAATAGTGAAATATTATTACAATCTAACACAAATGTTTTCTTTTTGAATATATTGCAAAATGTAATTTATTCCTGTGATCAAAGCTGAATTTTCAGCATCATTACTCCAGTGTTCAGTGTCACATGATCCTTCAGAAATCATTCTGAATCACGCTTCATATTTTTGTGGAAACAATGAATATTTTTAGTTTCAAAAGAACTGCATTAATTTGAGTCTTTTGTAACATTATAAATATCTTTACTGTCACTTTTGATCAATTTAATGCATCCAGAACTGCTCTGAAACTAATACAGAAGCTGACAAAAGATATAAGTGCGTGTTTTGCACTGTTTTTGGCCACATGAATCATGTTTACTCACCTGCATCATCTCTGCATGGATGTTCTGTCTCTGTCCAGACCTGCCAAAAACAGCAAAGCTCACTGAGGTTACATTTGCATTCACATAATAAACACTAACCCACAGGCTAGCCGGCAAGTGAAAATAAGTAGCTGTGCAAGCCCTATTGAGAATATGTTAAAATAGTGTGGTTCAGTGCAGAACTCTCTCCCTTTTGTTCTTTATTTGTGGGCCTTTAAAAGAGACTCTCGTCTCTGTTCATCCGTCTTCACTAAACAGCCAATTTGGTGTTTTGAGGTTTGTGCGTTTGAGTCTGAGTCTCATTCCGTTGGCTTCCACACAACATCTTACACACTATTCTTCACACACTTATTCGGCCCCCAGCACAACATGGGTCAACTTCAAAAGACGCCCGATGCACTGAGGGAAAAAACCCTTGGGGCAGAAGGAACAAGAAGGAATTGATAAAGGAGACAACATTCTATAAAGGGGCCAGAACAGGCAGCCAGACTTAAAGGACACACAGAAAGAGTGAATACAAATGACTGCAGAACTGGAAAAACAGCCAGTGCCAACAAATCCTCTCCAAAAGCACTGGAGAACAGAGCAAGAGACACCAACTCTTGATTAATGATGCTTTCTCACACAAAGCTGCTGCTAATAGCCAGGGATTTGATTGGTTTAATGTTCAGAGTCAACTTCCGACTCAACCAATGGGGCGGAACTATCTGTTTAAAAATGTTGCTTATTTTTGAAATCCCAATTGGATGCATCAGTAGCACAATATGGAAGCTTATTTCCACCATGAAATTAAAAAGTAAAAAATTGCTATTTTTATCCTTGTAATTCAGAAGGGAAAAACGCCAGAATTGCGAGATATAAACTGAGAATTCTGAGAAAAAAGGTCTGATTTATGAGATATAAACTCGGATTGCTGAGAAGAAATGTGCCAAATGTGAGATATAAACTCGGAATTCTGAGAAGAAATGTCAGAATTGTGAGACAAACTGAGAAGAAATGTACGAATTGTGAAATATAAACTTAGAAAACTTAGATGAAATGTCTGAATTGTGAGATATGAAGTTGGAATTCCGAGAAAAAAAAAAAAAAAAAAGTTTGAATTGTAAGATATAAACGCGGAATTCTGAGAAGAAATGTCCGAATTGTGAGATATGAAGTAGGAATTCTGAGAAGAAATGTCCGAATTGTGAGATATGAAGTTGGAATTCTGAAAAGAAATGTTTCAATTGTAAGATATAAACTCTGAATTCTGAGAAGAAATGTCCTAATTTTGAGATATGAACTCGAATTCTGAGAAGAAATGTCAGAATTGTGAGACAAACTGAGAAGAAATGTACGAATTGTGAAATATAAACTTGGAATTCTGAGAAGAAATGTCCGAATCGTGAGATATGAAGTTGGAATTCTAAAAAAAGAAATGTTTCAATTGTAAGATATAAACTCGGAATTCTGAGAAGAAATGTACTAATTTTGAGATATGAACTCGAATTCTGAGAAGAAATGTCAGAATTGTGAGATATAAACTCGAAATTCTGAGAAGAAATGTTCGAATTGTGAGATATGAACTTGAATTCTGAGAAGAAATGTCCAAATTGCAAGTCGCAATTACCTTTTACCTTTATTACTCTGTGGAGGAAACAAGCTTCCACAGTACAGAAATGACTTCACCTTTAAAATTGATATCTATTAATAAAACACATTGTCTAACAGTCACTCACTAGCACACACTGCAGCTCATCCAGGTCTGTGTTTAAGGTTTAAAGCATGCATCACACGCCGCCCACAATGAATCAAGCCAGAAAGGCGATGTAATTAGTTTGATCAGGTGTTGCAGCGCTTGGCCGGACCAAACACCTGCGATACGCGTCCAGCTCGATGGCCTTTCCTTTGAGCCATTGATTAGCGGTTCTGCCCAGTCAACGCTCACACTGCAAATGTCATGATGTTGTGGGTGTAGAGTGTAACATTCGCCGCAATTATTCTCCAGCGGTGGGGGAAGACGAGAGAGGACTCGCTCTAAAGAGAGAAAAGTGTTATTAATATAAATCAAATAGTCTGAATAAATGTAACAGTTTAGTTGAATAATGACAGACAGAATCCTGTGACCACAGACCCTCATTAACAAACAAGCAGAAAACTAAACATTCAATAAATTTACAGATCACTATTGGTGACAGAAAAGTTTCTTATCTCATTCAGGTTTAACATCCACTCAAACGCTCATTTTTCTGTCTGTGTTGGACAGAACGTCACAAAATGAAGCAATTCTCTCTGATTTCCAGAACAAACTCTAATTACTGAATGTAAATGTGCTGATTATCAGATGCATTCATCAGCGGTTTGGTTTATCTATGCTCAACTGTTGCTGACATTTTATGGTGAATAATTTTATACCATAAAATGAGTGAAAAATTGTCAAATTCATATTTCACTTTTCACATTTTTCAAAATCAAAAGAAAAAATAAGAAACTGTTGATATTATTGTTATTGCATAAAGAAAATTAAGCCTATTTAAGAATTTTAAGTTTTTCTTCTTGCACTCTAAAAAATAAACTCAATAAAAAAATAACCCAAGTTTTGTTAAATATGGACAAACCCAGCAATTTGGTTGTTTTGACCCAGCAGTTGGGTTAAATGTTTCTATTTAACTCAACTATTGTTTAAAAATTACTATATTGCTTGCCTAAAATGAACCCAAAATAGATGGGAAATGAACATTTATTAATATGTTTAATAAATAATTATAAAATACAACCCGAATTCTGGAAATGTTGGGATGCTTTTTAAATTTGAATAAAATGAAAACTAAAAGACTTTCAAATCACATGAGCCAATATTTTATTCACAATAGAACATAGATAACATTTCAAATTTGATGCCTGCTACAGGTCTCAAAAAAAGTTGGCACGGGGGCAACAAATGGCTGAAAAAGCAAGAAATTTTGAAAAGATTCAGCTGGGAGAACATCTAGCAACTAATTAAGTTAATTGATATCAAGTCTGTAACATGATTATCTATAAAAGGGTTGTCTTAGAGAGGCAGAGTCTCTCAGAAGTAAAGATGGGCAGAGCTGTGAAAGAGTGCGTAAAAACAATGTTCCTCAACGTCAAATTGCAAAGGCTTTGCAAATCTCATCATCTACAGTGCATAACATCATCACAAGATTCAGAGAAACTGGAGAAATCTCTGTGCGTAAGGGACAAGGCCGAAGAGCTTTATTGGATGCCCGTGGTCTTCGGGCCCTCAGACGACACTGCATCACTCATCGGCATGATTGTGTCAATGACATTACTAAATGGGCCCAGGAAAACTTCCAAAAACCACTGTCGGTAAACACAATCCGCCGTGCCATCTGCAGATGCCAACTAAAGCTCTTTAGAGCAACATCTGCTTCCCTCCAGATGATGTCTATTTCAGGGAAGGCCTTGTGTATTTCAGCAGGACAATGCAAAACCACATACTGCAGCTATTACAACAGCATGGCTTCATCGTAGAAGAGTCCGCGTGCTGAATTGGCCTGCCTGCAGTCCAGATCTTTCACCTATAGAGAAAAATACGTCAAAGACAACCACGAACTCTTCAGCAGCTGGAAACAAACCTATATCAGGCAAGAATGGGACCAAATTCCAACACCGAAACTCCAGAAACTCATAACCTCGATGCCCAGACGTCTTCAAACTGTTTTGAAAAGAAGAGGAGATGCTACACCATGGTAAAGATGCCCCCATCCCAACTATTTGAGACCTGTAGCAGGCATTGGCAATCTGAAATGAGCTCATTTTGTGCATAAAATTGTAAAAGTTCTCAGTTTAAACATTTATGTTATCTATGTTCTATTGTGAATAAAATATTGGGTCATGTGATTTGAAAGTCTTTTAGTTTTCAATTTATTCAAATTTAAAAAACGTCCCAACATTTCTGGAATTTGGGTTGTAATTTATTTAACATTTAACATTTATTAAATTGCTTATGAATAAAAGTTCACCTTTTTATTATTATTGTTACTTCCAGTAATTATGTGTCTGATTTTTCATTTCCAACCTATTTTGGGTTCATTTTAAGCCAGATATATAGTCATTTTTAAACAATAGTTGAGTTAAATAAAACTACCCAGCAGGTTGAGTCAAACATTTAACCCAACCGCCTGGTCAAAACAACCCAAATGCTGGATTTGTCCATATGCCTTTTGACATTATTTGCATGATAATTAATGAACAGGAATTATTACATTATAGTTTTGTGGTAATTAATAACATTCTTTTTTTTTTTAAATTACAATAATGATTGTTTAACTGACATAAATTGCAAATCAAAAATTGTATTGGTTCTAAAAATAGGCTTGATGTTCTTTATGCAACAAAAAACCCCGACTCTTTTTACTTTAGTTCACTCTCTGACCCTTGACATGTTGAACAGACTTTACAGGAAACTTTCTCTCCAAAAGCATTTGTGCCCATATCCACTTTCAGACTTTTAAAACGTCCACTTGAGACTCGTCCCATGACACGTCTGCTCCTCTATTACTCCAAACCCCAGGCCTTTAAAATAACCTGCACTACACAAGGTGAAGGCATCTTATTTCTCTGAGTGTTTAGGGAGGTGTTTTATTATCTATAATGAATAACACATTTGAGAAATTAGGCTCTGCTGAAAAACATGACGTGGGTGGTGAGTCTCTGGGCATGTACTTGTTAACTGTCAAACACACTTTATTCCCAACCAGAACGTCATTGTGGGAATTTTTCTACATTTTGAAACGAGCTTATTTGTCTATAACTTGGTGTCAGAGGAAATAAAGTAACAGGGAGAAAATATAATAAGAAAATTTCTTAGCTTAAAAGTCAACATGAAGGCCAAGTCCACCCTCCAGAGCATCTACACATATCTCAAATATATCTTTATTTGCTACTATTGCCGTAACCTTTATAGCATTAAATTATTGCATTAACTACTGGCAACATTTACAAAATGCTGCAGTATCTACTACAGTAGCTTGAAACAACTAAACAGATATTTGTCTAGATTAAGTTACACCAGTTTCACTGGTTCTGTGCTTCACAATGACAATAAAGTTAAATCTAATCTAATATTTAAGGACCGAATCAAGAGAAAATTGATGCATAAAACACATTTTCGCTCTGATTCATGAGCCATTTCTTTAAGGGAACAAAAGCGTATTCTGTATGACAACATTATCTATTTCCAGTGCTGCCGTGACCCTCCACCAGTGAGGAAATTGAAAAATTGCATTTCACAGTTTCTCTTACCCATGTTTGACATCCTGCAGCAATGTCACACAATCCCTGTATAATCAGGCGAGTTCACCTTGATTGCACTTATAAAACCAAACATCTGTAGGCCTGAGGACATTATTCGTCCGAGACGAATACATTCCAGGCATTGATGTCGCTTTAATACGTGAAATATGACAAAATGTATATAGAAACACAGATGTCCCTTAAATACAGGTTATAGAGCCGGGAATACAGTCACAGGACATGTCAAGAACTCATAAGATCAAAATTACAGATGACTGCAGCTTTGAGCTCATTTATATGCAAGTGGGCAGGTAAATAAATAAGTAAATAAATGCCCAATTCAAATCGGCAAATCAGATTTTTTCTCAAAACGGATCTTTTCAGGCAGACTGTCCACGCTAATAATTGCAAGTGATCAAATGAGATTTGTGTGAAAATTCAAACATTTCTTCTCAGAATTCCGATTTTATGTCTCTCAGAATTCTGAGTTTATATCTCAAAATTCTGATATTTCTTCTCAGAATTCCGAGTTTATCTCTCAAAATTCGGACATTCTGGAATTCCAAGTTCATTTCTCAAAATTAGAACATTTCCTTTTAGAATTCCAAGTTTATATCTCACAATTCTGACATTTCTTCTCAGAATTCCAAGTTTATTTCTCAAAATTCTGACATTTCTTCTCAGAATTCCAAGTTTATTTCTCAAAATTCTGACATTTCTTCTCAGAATTGCAAGTTTATATCGCACAATTCTTTTTTTTTTTTCTCAGAATTCCGAGTTTGAATACTTCCAGCATTTCAGTCACCAGTTTTGACGTTATCGTTGTGTCGCATTAAGAGTGACTCAAAAGACTATTTGAAATCCAATTTGAGCAGCCAGAGTGTCCAGACTGAGATGCATCTGTAAAAATCTGATTGGAATTGCATTTCAAACTATCTCCAAATGTGGTTTCAATCAGATTTGGAAAAAAAAAAAAAAAAAAAAAGGTTTTTCATGTGTTGTTGTTTTGTTTGTTTGTTTGTTTTTGCTGTCCAGACTTTCAAAAACCCATCTGGATATGCAAAAATTCAGATTTTAGCTGGCAGTCTGAACACGGCCTAACACAACATTATCACAAGACCATTAACAGAACAGGGAACAGGTTTGTAATTAAATTAAAAAATATGGAAGCAAACAAGGAACGAGAACTCAGGCAAACAGGAACAAGGAAAAGTAAACTAAAACACAATGAAACTAAGGGTATGTTTACACGACAACGGTTTACTAAAATGAGCTTTTAGCTTCATTATCACAATTGAAAAGTCTGTTATATCTTTCATAACGTTTACGTGTCACACATTCACTGCCTTACAAAATATCCAGCAGGATGGGAAGGGCTGAGAGCTGGGAGCTGACAGAACATGGTACGCTTTGGGCAGGACAGGACATGAACTCATGGAAACTGGACAGCAAGAAAAGGAGGTCTCTGATCCCTAGATATTACTGGGGGGTTTTGCAGAAACTATGTTCCACTTCAGCCTTTTACTTTCCCAGAATATGTCAATCGTCATTAACAGCGGATGAGAGATTAAAACCTGCTTCAGTCTCTGGTGCAAAACAAACCTTCAGAACGGCTGTGGAGATCCAGTGAAAGATTTCTATCATCAGCAGAAATGAGATCTCTTCATTTAAATATGACTTATCAGGGGCAGAGCACAGGAGGGTGATTACAGCACCACCTACTGGTCAGAAAATAAAGAAATTTTATATACATATACAGGTGCTGGTCATATAATTAGAATATCATCAAAAAGTTCATTTTTTTATTATAAATTATTTTTAAAAATGAAACTTTCATATATTCTAGATTCCCTACATGTAAAGTAAAACATTTCAAAAGTTTTTTTTTTAAATTTTGATGATTAGAGCGTATAGCTCATGAAAGTCCAAAATCCAGTATTTCAAAATATTAGAATATTTCCTAAGATCAATCAAAAAATGGATTTGCAAAACAGAAAAGTTCAAGTATTTTAAAGTATGTTCTTTTGTCCACTCAATACTTGATTGGCAGGACATATTACAGCAAATGACTTGCTCCTAGCACAAATTACTGCATCAGTGAAGTGTGGCATGGAAGTGATCAGCCTGTGGCACTGCTGAGGCACTATTGAGCCTTCAGATCATCTGTATATTGTTGGATCGACTGTTTCTCATCTTTCTCTTGAAAATATCCCATAGATTCAGGTCAGGCATATTGGCTGGCCAATAAAGCACAGTAATATCATGGTCAGCAAACCACTTGGAAGTGGTTTTTGCACTGTGGGCAGGTGCTAAAGTCCTGCTGGAAAAGGAAATCAGCATCTCCATAAAGCTTGTCAGCAGATGGAAGCATAAAGTGCTCCAAAATCTCCTGGAAGATGGCTGCATTGACTTTGCACTTGATAAAACACAATGGACCAACACCAGCAGACGTCACGGCCCCCCAAATCATTATTGACTTCAGAAACTTCACACTAGACTTCAAGCAGCTTGGATTCTGTGCCTCTCCAGTCTTCCTTCAGACTCTGGGACCATGATTTCAACATGAAATGCAAAATTTACTTTTATCTGAAAAGAGGACTTTCGACCACTGTTCACTGTCCAGTTCTTTTTCTCCTTAGCCCAGGTAAGATGCTTCTGACGTTGTCTCTGGTTCAGAAGTGGCTTGGTAGTCCTTTTCCTGAAGATGTCTGAGTGTGGTGACTCTTGATGCGCTGACTCCGGCTTCATTCTACTCATTGTGAAGCTCTCCCAAGTGTTTGAATCGGCTTTACTTGACAGTATTCTCAAGCTTGCGGTCATCCCTGTTGCTTGTGCACCTTTGCCTACCCAATTTCTTCCTTCCAGTCAACTTTGCATTTAATATGCTTTGATATACACTCTGTAAACAGCCACCCCATTCAGTAATGGCCTTCTGTGACTTACTCTCTTTGTGGAGGGTGTCAATGATTGTCTCCTGGACCATTGCCAAGTCAGCAGTCTTCCCCATTAGTGTGGTTTCAAAGAACAAAAGATAACCGGAATTTATACTGTAGGGATGGTCATTTAATGAAACTCAAATGTAAATATTCTAATATTTTGAGATACTGGATTTTGGACTTTCATTAGCTGTACGCTCTAATCAACAAATTTTTTAAAAAAACCTTTTGAAATGTTTTACTTTACATGTAGGGAATCTAGAATATATGAAAGTTTCATTTTTTAAAATAATTTACAATAAAAATATGAACTTTTTTACGATATTCTAATTATATGACCAGCACCTGTATAAGTGCTGTCAAATCAATTAATCGTGATTAATTTATGGAACATAAAAGTTTGTTTACATAATGTGTGTGTTTTTTTTTGTTGCAGGGGCTAGAAAATTTGTATCTGATAAAAAAAAAAATTAAATTCTAAAATTATTCTAGAATTTTTTTTATTTTTCCTGCTCGATTTAAATTTTTTTTATCAAAACCAGATTTTTTTTTCTTTTTTTTTTTTCTTGATGTCTTCTATAACTGCTTTTGGTAAAAAATTTTGTGAAGATTTTAATTCATGCAAATTCAATGCAGAGCAAACTAAATACACACGTTTTATTGGAACAGATTTAGATTGCAAGATAAAGGAGGTGCCCTTAATTAAAATGCCTCGTAAAGTAGCGAAGACTTTGCATGACACTTTTTGTTCTTTGCATTTGGCCTAATTAGGATGTTACCTTGAGAAAATGAATTATTTCATCTCAGGAATGCAGACGTATAAATCAAGCAGGAGATCTAATGGTATTCATAAAAGTCCCTGGCAGAACGTTTTATCTGAGTATGTGGTTGTTTTCCCCCATCATAATTCTTTCGCTCAAAGCAAAAAATGTTCCTCGGCTCCATTGAGTCATCAAATAACAGGCGTCTGTAAAGCAAGACTCCGTATTCCTGAAGCCAGCATATATGGACAATAGATTCAACGCTCCGTGTGTTCAGCTCCAGCCATTCCCCTCATCAATCCTGTGATTTATAACACCGAAAGGTTAGATGGTGTCTTTCCACAGTTTTTAAATGAATGGCTCACTTTGCAATTAAATCTTTCTCTCCTTCTCTTCCTGTGCACTTTTCCATGAATTGAGAGGGAGGCCTGGAACACTCCCAGTGTTGAAGGCGAAGAGAACGAATGTATTTTCATTGGCACTGAAGCTGTCCAGCTGAAATTAACCGTGTATGAAATGTGCTGAATATTACGGATGGCATCCGGGCCAAAAAAGACAGTTGGTCTCAAACCCCAGACCGCGCTTGCTTCGCTATCTTTCAAAACCGGTCTAACTTTGGTTCCCCAGTCCATGCCAGAACCTCCAGCTTGCCGAATCATAGTTCTAATGAATTGAGACGAAGGGTCAGCTGTGATCCCGATCCCAGACAAAAGCTCGGAGGCTCTGGACGTACAGCTTTAGCGATCATTAAGGTGCAGAGTTCTGTTTCTTCCATTTGCGCTGTTTCTGTTTCACTCAGGAAAAGATGTGTTAATTTGTAATGTTGCTTGAAGAAAGCAAACATCAGGGTTTATTGGACTGAAAACCTTCCAGCTATAGGATACTGTTGAAAAGTTTGAGGTCAGACTAAGAAATGAATATGTTTATTCAGCAAAGATGCATTAAAATGATCAAAAGTGACAGTAAAGACTTTTATTTTGCGAAATAAATGATGTTCTTTTGAACTTTCTGTCAAAGAGTCGTGAAAAATGTATCACGGTTTCTAAAAAATAGTAGCACAACTGTTTTCTACATTGATAATAATCATAAATGTTTCTTGAGCAGCAAATCATCATATTAGAATGATTTCTGGAGGATCATGTGACACTGAAGACTGGAGTAATGATGCTGAAAATTCAGCTTTGATCACAGGAATAAATTACACTTTACTATATATTCACATAGAAAACTATGGAAGCTTGTTTCTGCAATGGAATAACACAATTTAAAAGATAATTGCGAGAAATAATGTCAGAATTACAAAAAAAAGTCAGAACTGAGAGATATAAACTTGCAATTGGGAGAAAAAAAGTCAGAATTACAAGTTTATATCTCGCGATTTGGGCTTTAACTCGCAATTTCGAGTTTATATCTCGCTATTCGGACTTTATAACTTGCAAATTCGAGTTTAAATCTCACAATTCGGACTTTATATCTCGCAATTTAGACTTCATAACTCACAATTTCGAGTTTATATCTCGCAATTCGGACCTTATAACTTGATATTTCGGGTTTATATCTCGCAATTCAGACTTTTTTTCTCGCAATTTGGACTTTATAAATCACAATTTTGAGTTTATATCTTGCAATTCAGACTTTATGATTCTAAATTTCAAGTTTATATCTCGCAATTCAGACTTTTTTCTCGCAATTCAGACTTAATAAATCGCAATTTGGACTTTATGACTTGCAATTTCTAGTTTATATCTCGCAATTCGGACTTTATAACTCACAATTTTGAGTTTATATCTCACAATTCAGACTTTATAAATCGCAATTTGGACTTTATGACTTGCAATTTCTAGTTTATATCT
Organism: Ctenopharyngodon idella; assembly: GCF_019924925.1. Lineage (NCBI taxonomy): Eukaryota > Metazoa > Chordata > Actinopteri > Cypriniformes > Xenocyprididae > Ctenopharyngodon > Ctenopharyngodon idella. The sequence continues at coordinate 34,440,713 of NC_067227.1, forward strand.
CGCAATTCGGACTTTATAACTCACAATTTGGACTTTATAAATCACAATTTTGAGTTTATATCTCACAATTTGGACTTTATAACTCGCAATTTCAAGTTTTTTCTCGCAATTTGGACTTTTTTCTTGCAATTGCAAGTTTATATGTTGCAATTCTGAGAAAAAAAAAGTCAGAATTGTGAGATAAAAAGTCGCAATTACCTTTTTTATTTTTTATTCAGTGGCGGAAACAAGCTTCCATAGAAAACAGCTATTTTAAATTGTAATCTTTCATATCTTTTACTGTATTTTTGATCAGATTAATGCAGCAGGTGAGCAGAAGAGACTTCTTTCAAAAATAATACAAATCTTACTTGAATGGAAGTGTATATGTGATTTTTTAAAAGTCAGTTTTCTGCAATAAAAGAATAAAATGATGTAAATGAGCCTTGAAACAGGCTTACGCACCACTTCAACATGAATACAGCCGCTTTAAGAGTTAACCGATCTTACGTTGGGCTTGAATAATGACCCAGAAAGAAAGTACACTCTCCTTCTAGTGCGTCTTATGAGACTTTTCATTAAGAACATGATCCCGTTCACCTGACACACACTCCCGCTGCCGAACGCATGTCTGTCCTTCACTGGGATTTTTGCAGAACAGCCTGAATTGATGTTCTGACCTTGAAGTCAGCATTAATATCGCTTGCTTTGATGCCGTGACATTCAGCTATGCTGTAATGACAAGACGAGAGGATTATAAGCGTTCGGAAAATCTTAATTCTTTTCGTAATTATCTTTTGGCCCGAAACTGTCGACAGTATGGTTTCCTTTAGGACTCATTATTTCCACCGCAGCTGAAGTGATCTACAGAAGGGTTTGGCGCTAAAATTGATGGAGGGAAGCCAAAACCTCCGGCGCAAGGAACGAGAGAGTGGAAGGTGCAGCTCTTCAGAAAACATTTAAAAAATACTGTATAGTGAACCGACATGAGGTGATGAGAAACACCGCACATGTGGGACAATTGGGCTCTATGTTGTATTTTTTTTATAGATTTGGAATAGAAATGCATCCAGAGGTGGTGAAAATCAGAAACAATGTTCAAAAGAGACATTATGTTCGGCTTTTTTGGAGGATATCTATTGAAGCTTTACATTTTTTATGTGTCAAAAGAAATCAGTTAATTTGGATGATTCACGTCAGTGAACAGATTCACTTATTCAGTTCCATTCATTACACAAATTTTTGCTTTATAGCAAATATTTAATTAAAAGCTGCTATGTTTTACCATGCATTCAACTAACAAAAATTAGGCTTTATTCTAGTTGTTTTAGTTTTTAATTTAGTTTAATTTTTCCGCTCAGGTTTAATGCCGTCACCAGTTCATTGAATCAGTTCATTTGGAATGTTCACGTCAATGAACCGATTCACCGATTCAGTTCTGTGCGTCACACTTTTAATGCTTTTTATAGCAAACACAAATTAGGCTGTATTAGTTAGTTTAATTTACCTGCCCAAGTTTAATGCTGTCACCAGTTCATTGAATCGTTTCATTTGGAAAGTTCATGTCAATGAACCGATTCACTGATTCAGTTCCATGCGTCACACTTTTAGGACTTTTTAAAGCAAACACAAATGAGGCTGTATTTTAGTTTTTAATTTAGTTAGTTTCATTTATCTGCTCAGGTTTAATGCCATCACCAGTTCATTGAATCAATTCATTTGGAATGTTCACGTCAATGAACCGATTCACCGATTCAGTTCCAACTTTTTAGTTAGTTTAAATTACCTGCTCAAGTTTAATGCTGTCAACCCGATTGCGATTCAAAAACCATCATTGCTTTTGTGTCAGACAGTATGTCTCTAAATAAATTATAAACCAAATAAAGTTAAAGATATTCTTTTTAAGTAGCTGCAACTTAACTGCTTTTTGTTAGTATCGTACTGCAGCTAACTAGCTTTTCGTAAGAATTTAAATACTAATTATGAACAGCTTGTTACAGTTGCAGCTTTTCAAAGTAGCTACAAGAAAACAGCTGGTAAACGGTACTAAAACACGAAACCTCCAGCTTGATTTGTAATGAGCAGTGAAACAAATGAGTTTCAGGTTGGTTTACTGAGTGTATCTGTCATATCTGTGCCTGATCTGAAGCGCAGAGGTAGATAATGAAGCATGTGTGAGATGCAGCGCTAATCATCACAGCAGATTTCTGCAGCATTCTGTTGCTCTCGGTGCGATGGTGAGGAGGAAGCTGGCAGAGCCCAGCAGAGCCCGGTCTGTTCACCTGGCACAATGGAGGCTGCTGAGAGAAAGACTTTCTGTTATGACGCTCAGCTGTGGAAACATGCCAACGGAAGCTCAGAAACTTCACATCAAACATTTCACATGTATTAATGATAACCTTGACCTGTAGAAAAGGGGTAACGCTTTAGTTTAGGGTCCAATTCTCACTATTAACTAGTTGCTTATACTACAGTATGCATATTTATAGAAGATTGGCTGTTTATTAGTACTTATAAAGCACATATTAATGCCTTATTCTGCATGATCATATTCTACATCCCTTAATCCTACCCAATACCTAAACTTAACAACCTTACTAAATATTAATAAGCAGTAATTAGGAGTTTATTGAAGCAAAAGTCATAGTTAATAGTTAGTTAATAGTGAGAATTGGACCCTACTTTAAAGTGCGACCATAAGCATTTATAATAGGCTTACGATAGTGAATCAGGGTAAGACAAAAACACGTTTTGGATTGATGTATTGACTCAAATTTCAAACATTTTGGAAAAAAAAAAACTACATAGTGTACCTTTAAATAAGAAAAACAGAGCAACTTAATCATTTGTAGCATAAACACATTTTTTTAAGTTGATAACTCAAAAATATTAAGTTCTTCAATCTAATTTGAACATATTTGAGTGCTGGCCCCGTAACCATTTAATCTTATCTATTTCAGTTAAAATCAACAGCTAGAATCAGTGTTGCCAACTATTTTCAATAGAAAGTAGCGAAAGCCCGCTCAAAAAGTTGCTAAATGATGTAATGCGCCAATTGTCTGCATGCTTACATACTGTATTTGAATATAATACATAGCCGAACATCCAATAAAGCTGTTCTCATTTACATATTTACTGTCAGATATGAGCATGATAGTGACTGACTACATGCTAACCAGCAGTCCAAAAAGTTGCTAGATTTGTCGCTTTCTTGAAAAAAGGTCACTAAAAGGGGCTGAAAAGTCACTAATCTATAGTGAGAAAGTCAAAAAGTTGGGAAAACTGGCTAAACGTAAGTTATTTAGCATGTAAACGTAATGAATAAGATATTACTTGTCACTGGCATACACCAAATTTGGGTCAAATATGGACAAACCCAACCGTTGGGTTAAAAATGTCATTTAAAAATTTAACCCAACGGTTGGGTTTGTCCATATTTGACCAAATTTAGGTTGAAACAACCCAGCATCTTTTAGAGAGTATGCTTATATGATCAATGTACAGTTTTCATGTCTTCACCCATGAGCACATTTCATCACAATGATAACTTAACAGAAACTCTTAAATGTCAAACATAACATTAAAATATTTCCATTTACTAAAAACACATAAAATAACACTTCATTTCAACAATGACTCTCCTTTTCCAGAGCATGCTGGAAACTAGAAAACCACTGCCCATTTTTTAAATAATCAATACAATTTCATTATGTTAAGTTTTAAAAAATGCAAGAATTTCAGTTTAAATTACATGCAATATTCAGTTGATATATTACTATTTCATCAGAACTCATCAAAATAATGTTTGAAACTTAAAATTTTTAATTAACTTTCAACCATGCATGTATTTATGTATTCATGTCCCCTAAATTTCTTGTATTGCAGTGTATTGCAACATCATGGCAACCACACACAAAACCCTCTTCAGAAAATAAAAATCGAGTTTTGCCATTATTTGCGTTTTGTATTTTTATTTCATTTAAAGGGGACTTATTATGTCCCTTTCACAAGATGTAATATAAATTTCTGGTGTCTCCAGAATGTGTCTGTGAAGTTTCAGCTCAAAATACCCCACAGATCATTTATTATAGCTTGACAAATTTCCCTCTATTTGGGTTTGAGCAAAAACACGCCGTTTTTGTGTGTGTCCCTTTAAATGTAATTGAGCTGCTGCACCCGCCCCCTTTCCAGAAGAGGGCGGAGCTTTAACAGCTCGCGCTTCGGTCGCTCAACAACAACAAAGCTGGAGAATCTCACGCAGCCAAAATGAGGATTGTCAGTAACGGTGTTCAGCCTTACATTGTTCAAACCGGAGTCGACACTGATGGAGAGACTCAGGAAGAAGTTACAACTTTTAGACGTTTCTGAATGGTTAGTGGATAAATTTATGTAGTTGTTTCAACTCATCGACTAGCATGTGCCGTCATGTTAATCTTTTGTGCAAATCCAGAGTTGAATTGACCCTCGTTTTGCGTAAAATGACATCACATTAGTAGTATAAGCTGTTTTATGGGTGAGTCATAAGTAACACCGAAACATTTCCGTCAAACACAACTTCTGTTTGTGCTAGCATAAAGTAATAGAGCGTATGGAGGCTAAGGGAAAGCACACAGAAAGTGGAGCTGCCTGAACCGAAGAAACACATTGCATTACTTAAAAATACTTAAATTTTCTTCATCTGCAGCTTTGGCTTGCTTGCAAAAACAAAATGGCAGCGCCGTGGGTGGAAATGTGCAGATTAAGGTGCGGTAATATTATAATAAGATCCTCTTCCTACGTCACTAGTGGAGCAAAATCTGAGCGGCTCGTTTTTTCTCATGCTTGCAGAGAAAGGCTTACCAAAACAAAGTTACAGGGTTGTCTTTTTTCATGTTTTTTGGGTTGGTAGATGCACCGGGGACCCGATTATAGCACTTAAACACGGAAAAAGTCAGATTTTCATGATATGTCCCCTTTAATGCTGCATGCATAACAAAAACATATATTTGTTTTATAAAAATGTTTTCTTTTACATACTTATTCCAAAAAGAACTGCAAAAAAAATGACAGTTCTGAAAAGACTAATTCCTTCTCATGTTCAGCTTTCAGTTTTCTGAAAAACTGTGTATTTTGGAATCACTCACTGTTGTCTGGAAAGCCAAACCTCTCTCAACTGGCAGTTTCTCAGGATGATTTTCAGAATCATATTTCCTAAAGAATGCTCCGTGGCTGCCATGAACTGACGAGAAAAGCCAAAGTTAATGTCAAAAAACAACGTCAAAGACATACGTAAAAAAGGATTAAACAAATAAATGGAACGAATAATAACATTTTGCATGAGGTTCAGACTCAAAGTGTGACATTAGATAAAAAGATTTGTGATAATAGCTTGTGTGATTCTGCAACATGATTGGACAATATACTCACAATCAGCGTGTTCATATTAACACAGCAAAATCCAATTTATAGAGATGATTTGCATGTGCTCAGACTGGCCGTCTCATCTACGGCTTATTATGTTGTGTGATATCAGATGCAGGACCATTCAAATGAGCCTCAAAATATCATAGTTGAGGTAACGGTGGCAAAAGAGAGCAATCACTGAATGCGGCGACACGCGGGCTGAAGGAGCCTCTCCAGACCACAACAACAAAGACGTGATTGTTTTCTGAGAGAGTGGAAACAAACCATGACAACCCTGAGAGGAGACGCTGAGGGGTTTTCATCCATCGCTCTCTTCAAATATCATCTCATACCAGGGGTTTCGACCTTTACAGATCCAGAGACCATCTATCCATCATGTACAAAAAATTACTGGTATTTTTGTATAATGACTGTAATACTTTGATAAACATTATTCTAGCAGGGTGAACTAGTTTGTCGTTTAAAGACAGTAAATACGCATTCAGTCAAAGTTGTGAGTGAAATCGAATCTGTTAGACTGTGACAGACTGAACTATGATCAGATCAATAGAAAAGAGTGTGAAAACTGATGTAAAATCAATCAAAATTCAATCAAGAAACTTTAAAGTTGCTTTTCTCCCTTCAGTGTCAGTGTACAGTAGTTATTGTAGCAGTGTTGACCTAGATTCTCAGTTAACCTCTGCCAAGTGTTGGATTCATCACTCCACATCGATATCAGTTTAAGTTGAACTGAGACAGCAAACAGGATGTAGAACTGCAATTTGTATTTGAATGTAAGGAAGTAGAATTAAAAAGAAATTTAAAAAAAAAAAAAAAACAAGAAAAGCAAAGTTTGTCAAGATAGATGGATGGACGGATGATGGATGGATGATCGACGACGGACAGATGGATGGATAGATTGACGATAGATAAATGGATGGATGGATAAATGGATGGATGGATGGATGACAGATGAACGAACAGATGGATGGATCGACGATGGATGGACGGACGATGGATGGATGGATCGACGACGGACGGATGGATGGATAGATTGATGACAGATAAATGGATGGATGATAAATGGACAGATTGACGATGGATGGATGGATGGATGATAGATCGATGATGGATGGATGGATGGATGTATGGATTGACAATGGATGGACGGATGAATAGATCGATGATAAATGGATGGATGGATGGATCAATGATGGATGGATCAATGATGGATGGATCGACGATGGATGGATCAATGATGGATGGATGGATGGATGGATGGATGAATCAACGATGGATGGATGGACAATGGATGGATGATGGATGGATGGATGGATGGATGGACAATGGATGGATGGATGGATAGATGGATCAACGATGGGTGGATGGATGGATGGATGGACAATGGATGGATGGATGGATGTATGGATGGATGGATGGATGGACGATAAATGGATAGATGGAGGATGGATGGATGGATGGATGGATGAATCAACGATGGGTGGATGGATGGATGGATGGACGATGGATGGATGGACGATGGATGGATGCACGATGGATGGATGGAAGGATGGATAGATCGACAATAGATGGGTGGATGTGTGATGGATCGACGATGGATGGATGGATGGAGGGATAGATCGACAATAGATAAAATAGATGTATGGATGGATCGATGGATAGATTGACAATGGATGGATGATAGATAGATAGATAGATAGATAACATTTTTTTTCCTGTAACAATAGAAAAAGAGAAATGTATAAGTACAGAAATCACAGAGATTCAGACGCCTCATGAATCTGAGAGAGAGAGTTTATCTGGAGAGATTAATAGCATTATGTTTATCATTATTCAATCATAATTTTATGTAACTGCACAGTAATAATTACACTAATGTTTGATTATGCAGATGATCCACATTTTTGCAGATGACTATAATTACCTTTTAAATAAGAGTGTGTAAACGAATCTAATGACACCAGTCATTCCTTTAAAACGAGCCGCAAGAGTTTGGCAACTTGATTTCATTCCAGTCTAACAGTCTAATGTTTTAAATCAGCCGCTGAAATATGAAGCATTCAGTAAAAACCTCTGTGCTGCAGATGAGATCGCAGAAACGGAAAATTCCTTGTGACAAAGTTTCTGTGTTGAATTAGATGATAGAGTTTAGCTGACAAAAACAAACCAACTTCTAATGAAACGTTCATATTCCAGTTATAGAACGAACAATTAAAGACAAGCAAAAAGCCCCTTTTTTTTTTCATTGGAAAAAATTAAAAGCTAAACAGTAATTTTATCAGCATTAAATTATAACTGTAGAAAAGTTTTCTTTAATTACATTGAAACAATACTTATGCAAATTGCTGGTTTGATTTTCATAGTCACTATTCAAATGCAGAGATTTAAAAGGAGCGAAACAAATCATGTTATTTCTCTAATGAGCTCCAAAACTCTGATGAGATATGATTGATTTACATTTGTAATTAACCTTTTAAACCAATGATTTAATTGTAAAGTTGTTTTTGATGCAGAAGGACATAAAATGAAGGTGGTTAAACTCATGACAACATTCATTTGGAAAAGACACTTATCAACTATGACATGTGATTCACTTCTACACTGTAAAAAGTGGTAATCTGCACTTGTTACCTTAAAGGGCTGGTTGATTATGATTTCATTTTTTTTTACTTTAGTTAGTGTGTAATGTTGCTGTTTGATCATAAACAACATCTGCAAAGTTACGACGCTCAAAGTTCAATGCAAAGGGAGATATTTTCTTTTACAGAAATCACCTTTTTAACGGCTGGTAGGGACTACAACGAGCTTCTTCCTGGGTTAGTGACATCACAAACCCCAAAATTTACATAAACCCCGCCCCCGAGAACACACAACAAAGGGGGTGAGGCCATGTTGGGCTGCTTTAGAGAAGAGGAAGAGTTGTTGTTGTAAATGCCGTCATTTTACGCCGGACTGCTTCACAAACGAGGGTCAATTCAACACTGGATTTGCACAAAAGATGAACATGACGGCACATGCTAGTGGATGAGTTGAATCAACTCCACAGCAACTACATAAATTTATCCACTAACCATTCAGAAACGTCTAAAAGTTGTAACTTCTTCCTGAGTCTCTCCATCAGTGTCGACTCCGGTTTGAACAATGTAAGGCTGAACACCGTTACTGACAATCCTCATTTTGGCTGCGTGAGATTCTCCAGCTGTGTTGTTGTTGAGCGACCGAAGCGCGAGCTGTTAAAGCTCCGCCCTCTTCTGGAAAGGGGGCGGGAGCAGCAGCTCATTTGCATTTAAAGGGACACACACAAAAACGGCGTGTTTTTGCTCTCACCCAAATAGGGGCAAATATGACAAATATGTCATATTTGCCCCTATTTGGGTGAGAGCAAAAACACGCCGAATAGGGGCAAATATGACAAGCTATAATAAATGATCTGTGGGGTATTTTGAGCTGAAACTTCACACACACATTCTGGAGACACCAGAGACTTATATTACATCTTGTGAAAGGGGCATTGTAGGTCCTCTTTAAAGGCATAGTTCACCTAAAAATAAAACTTCTGTCATAATTTACTTACCCTCAAGTTGTTCTAAACCTGTTGTTTTGTTATATATGAAGATGTGGGTAACCAAACAGTCTTCATTGACTTCCATAGTAATTTTTTTTCCTACTGTGGAAGTCAATGGGGGCCACCAACTGTTTAGTTGCCCATGTTCTTCAAAATATCTTCTTTATGTTCAGAAGAAAAACAGAAACTCATACAGGTTTAGAGTAAATGTTAAACTTTTTTTGTTTGTTTGTTTGTTTGTTTTAGCCCTTCAAAGAGTTGCTTTTCCACTTAATTTAGATGTTATCATTTTTTTCAGTGTACAGTACAGACTAAAGGTTAATAACATGATAACACATTTTATAACATTCAAAAGAACATTTTTTATGAAATTATTAAATCTATTCAGCAAGGATGCATTAAATTGATCAAAAGTGACAGTATAAAAGAGCAAAAGAAATGTTTCTTGAGCAGCAAATCGGCATGTTAGAATGATTTCTGAAGACTGGAGTAATGATGCTGAAAATTCAGATTTGATCACAGGAATAAATTATATTTCACAATATATTCACATAGAAAACAGCTATTTTAAAATGTAAAAATATTTCACTATTTTTACTGTATTTTTGTTAAAATAAATGCACCCTTGGTGAGCAGAAGAGACTTCTTTCAACAATATTAAAATATCAGACGCCACACACCTCCATGTCACATAAGATTGTGTTTGCATATGAACATTAGTGAAATGCATGACCTTAAAAAGAATTAAAGCTTAATTCAAATGTGCAGTGACCTGTGAATGTCCCTCTCTTAAATATTTCTACAAAATAAAAGGAAGATATCTGACACCGCACAACCCTGTGTTTCAGATTATTTTTAAAATCTGCCGTTTTCAATTTTCCCCTAAAGCAACAAACACGACTCTACAAAGCCATAAAGATGATTTGTCTAAAAGAGCAACATGTACATCTGTGCAAATTCCCGGTATTAGTTTCTCCATGTTCAGACTCCTGTAGCTCTGAAGGTTGATCTTTATGTGGCAGTCTGTGGCTGCTTACAGCAGTAATAAGCCGCATCCGTTTGTTCTCCACAGAAACTGCATGCTTCCACGACTGCAGCGGCCTCGAGATGCATTAGAGCTGTCATTTCCACCGCAGAAATATGACGTCTGCACACTAATGATTTGCAGACCTGCGTGCGGAGATGCCTTCCATGAATCACACAAATGCATTCTCGCATTCGCATTAGCAGAGTGAGATTTACGCTGCCGCGGTTATCATGCTAATGCATTGTAAGAACACAGTAAATCACTGTACTGCACATCTCAGCTCCGCCCGGCTGATTTCCTCCATGTGCTGCTCCTCTTCACGTCTGTTTTTAATGCAAATGTACCAAAACATGAGTCAGGTTTCATGCACTGCACTGCCCATGTGAAACCACAGATTAATGATACTGAGATTGAAAATATCATAAGCCTATTGTATCATATTAGATAGACATATTTCTAAGCCCTGTCAAATGATCAAAATGATCTGAATAACCTGTTGCACATAATCTCCTACAGTCATTCTGTCCTCTGATTGATAGTTTAGACTTTTTTAGCAAGTAAAAGTCTTTTAGTGTAATTGTACAAACATCCTTCAGCTCGTGCTTCATTTGTCTTTCTGCTGTCAAATCTGCGCTGATTTTTATTAAGTAAATGTAAGAATAACTTTGATATTGTTAGAAATATTTCAACTGGACTGAAGCAGGTTTAATTGATTATCCGTACTACAATCATGAGTATCAAATATGATCATCAGTCTTTTGAGGAAGGTTTATTTGTTCATCTCAATCATCATTGTATTGCATTATATGTTTTAAAACTACAGAGCTTTGATCATAAAGCTAAGCATTTAAATATCATCTTGCTAAGACATATTATTGGCAGATATTTATATTTATATTATATATATATGCATTTTATCTGCTATACTGTTATAAATATCTCATTGATTTACAACACTAAAAAAAATCTTGCGTTATTTTTTCTATCCAAGTCTTGGGTTGAGCCTTTTGGGTCATTTTTGGGGTTATTTTTCCAGTGTTCTGGTAGTTTTTGTGTTACCCAGATCCCGTGTCGGATGTAACAACCCAGTGTTCTGGTAGTTTTTGTGTTACCCAGATCCTGGGTCAGATGTAACAACCCAGTAAATCAACCCATTATGCGGGGTAAAATTAACCCAACATGTGTTCTGTCCTATATTTACCCAGCCCTTGGGTTGAAAACAACCCAAAATGTGGTTATTTTTAACCCAGTGTTTTTTAAAGTGAATCTTACTTTTTGTCCATATAAATATCAGCATCAAATTGCATATTTTTGCTCAGTTTGAGTCTCTGAATAAAATTGTTTTTTTTTTTCCCATATTCTCACTATATCAGATTACACGAGCCATTAAAGCCTGATCCTCAACAAATAACACATATGCAAACTTTATTTAGATTTTGTCTAAAGGTTCAATAAACTGTTCCATTTTGAATAATCAGATTTTTCAGTTATCCCATATGTCAGACTTTACAGGGTTAATATTATTCTTAATAAAATCACATGCATTTTATTTCTAAAAATAAATAAATAAATAAACATGATTATGGTCTCATGTACATCATGTCAGAAAACAAGTAACATTAGCAAAATTGGCCCTAGAAAATCTCAGGCATTGTGTGTCCGTCTCCAAATCCAGAGCGCTGATCCTGATTAATCTCAAGAGGGGCTTTTTGTCACAATGCATCCCCAGAGCAAAGTAACCTAGCAACAAATAACCGCTATTACTATCTTGGAAATCATTTTGTTCCCCCTGACGTCCAGCACTCCAAAACAAAGGTTCTTAATTGGCATTGATGGTTCATTTAACATCCATGGAAGCTTTTTATTGAACCAACAGGTTAATCACAGATTACTGTGGAGCAAACATTGTATTTACTGTCTGTTTTATGGGTGTTTCTTTGTTTTATATCACTACATTCATAAAGTCTGAAGTGTGCAACCAACACCAAATTTTCCTATTAATGTTTCACTCAAACCCTCATTCAGCCTCATCTTGTCTTTTTCACACAACGACACACGCTGCGCTGATAATAACCAATAACAGACATTAAGGTGAAGTTCATAACATCTACAGGCTCAAATTAATTAAATGAGATGGTAATATGTTTCCAACCTCATATCATTCAACATGTGGCAGGAATGAGACGGCATGGCGGTCTGAATCGGCCAGTGGAAAAGAGGAAATCCAGATGTTTGGCTTCCCCACATGAATATATTTATCTGCCATACTGTTTAAATTCAGCACGAGAGCCAAAGTGAACACAAAGAGAGAGTAATAATGAGCAGAGAATCTGATACGCAGCAGATTCATCTCAGAGCGCCTAAAAGCTTCAGAATGAACACAGATGTACAGTGTGAATTTGAGAGCTCACACATTACATGGAAATCAGATTAAAGCAAAGTATTAGAATCATTTGTACTTCTACTGGTTAGTTTAACTCCTTGTCTTTTTTCTCACACTGGATTGAACTGAATCAGTTGTGTTCGTACAGACGCCCCTAGTGGCTGATGTTAAGTCAAGTCAAGTCACCTTTATTTATATAGCGCTTTTTACAATGCAGATTGTGTCAAAGCAGCTTTACAGTGATAAATGGTATATAATTTTGGCTGCACAGCAGCTCTTAAAGAAAATGCTGTCAATGTAGGCAGATGCAAAGCACTGTTGAATATCAAATGTCAAATGTCAAGTGTCCCCAACTAAGCAAGCCAAAGGCGACAGCGGCAAGGAACCCAAACTCCAACAGGTGACATCAAGTGGCAAATAGGTGTTTAAATGGAGAAAAAAACCTTGGGAGAAACCAGGCTTAGTCGGGGGGCCAGTTCTCCTCTGGCAAACAGTGCTTTGTTACGATTCAGGTAGCTATCATAAGCCCGATAGGATCGCAACATTCAAAGTATTTATTCCAGTTCAATCCAGTTGAGGATCGTATTCATCACGTCGGTATGGACGGTTTGTTGAGGAACTGTGCCACTGGCTGTCGTGTCGATGAGGCCTTCTCAATCTCACCTGGATACGGCCTGGATCCGGTTGACTATGGTAAACCTCGGGATAAACAGAAAGACTAATATTTGCGTAGATGCCATTCTTCTTCTGATGTAATGAGTACATCTGGTGTTATAGATGTTAGTAACACAAGCTAATATTTCTTTTTAAAATAGTCAGAAAACTATGGAAGCTTGTTTCCGCCACTGAATAAAAAATATAAAAAGGTAATTGCGACTTTTTATCTTACAATTCTGACTTTTTTTAGAAGTTTACATCTCGCAATTCTGACTTTTTTCTCACAATTCTGACTTTTTTCTCACAATTGCGAGTTTATATATTGCAATTTTTACTTTTTTTCCTCACAATTGCAAGTTTATATCTTGAAAATTTGACTTTTTTCTCGCAATTCTGACTTTTCTCGCTACTTCAAGTTTATATCTTGAAATTTAGACTTTTTTCCTCGCAATTGCGAGTTCATATCTCGCAATTCTGACTTTTTCTCGCAATTCCAAGTTTATATCTGACAATTCTGACTTTTTTCTCACAATTGAAAGTTTATATATCGCAATTTTGACTTTTTTCTCAAAATTCTGACTTTTTTTTGCGATTTTGACTTTTTTCCTCGCAATTGCGAGTTTATATCTCGCAATTTTGACTTTTTTTTGCAATTCCAAGTTTATATCTCGCAATTTTGACTTTTTTCTCACAAATCTGACTTTTTTCCTCACAATTTCAAGTTTATATCTTGCAATGTTGACTTTTTCTCGCAATTCTGACTGTTTTCCTTGCGATTCTGATTTTTTTTCCTCACAATTCCAAGTTTATATCTCACAATTTTGACTTTTTTTCCTCACAGTTCTGACTTTTTTTTCTTGCAGTTGCAAGTTATTATCCTGCTATTCTGTTTTTTTCTCGCAATTCTGACTTTTTTCTTGCAAATGCGAGTCTATATCTTGCAATTTTGACTTTTTTCTCTTGCAATTCTGACGTTTTTTCTTGCAATTGCGAGTTTATATCCCACAATTGTGACTTTATGTCATGCAATTCTGAGAAGAAAAAAAAATCAGAACTGCGAGATGTAAACTCGTCGCAAAAAAAAGTCGCAATTAGCTTTTTTTATTCCTCGGCGGATACAAGATTCCATAGAGAACAACATATACATCTTTAAAAGTTAAGACTCCTGCCATGGAAGAACTATTTTTGGTTCCCCAAAGAACTTTTCAGTGATCAGTTCTAAAAAGAACCATGTTTTTTAGTGTGAAGAACATTTTAAAATTCTAAAGAACTTTTTCCACTATAAAGAACTTTTTGTCCATTTAAAAGTTTCCATGAATGTTAAAGGTTCTTCATGGAACCATCAATGTCATGCAGAACCTTTACTTTTAAGAGTGTAATTTTAAACATCCACCTCAGGATACTTTAAATTGTGCTGGTTTGTGCTGGACTAGTTTAGGCATGTGATTTGTGCTTCTGTGAGAAAGTGGCTGTTTAGAGCAGAAATGTAAATGTTTAGCACAAAGGACACACACACAATACTGTGCAATTGTGAGCTTTAAGGTGATAAATATTGAGGCGAGGGAGGTCTTGATGGATCCGCTGATGGAGCGAAGCTCAAAGTGAACAGGACAGACCAGTGAAGAGGAAATGGATTCATGACAGGAAGCTGGCGATCTGAGACATGAGATGCAGCGGTCAGGACTAGACAGAAATCAATACGAGAACAGTGGCCATTTAAGACTGCCAGAGAAAGACATTCGATTTACATTATTCATGCAAAGACAATTGTTTAATCCATTTTCTGGGCATAATTATATCTAATTGTGCTGCGGACAGAGTGAAGCTGAAACAAATGGCTGTAGGTTTATTGAGCTTCGCTCGATGTGTAAACACTGTAAAATTTAATTCTCAAAGAGTATATTTGTCTTGTTTTCTAGTAAAAACTTCTACACATCTTTAACACAAAATAAATTGACCTGAAAATCAAAACTGCATAAGACAGCTTGTTTTCAAAGAATACATCAATATTCTGTATAAATGTAAGTCTAGAATCTGCCAGTGCAACAAGACAAATTACAGGTGAATTTATCTTGTCTTAAGGATGTTTAGATATTGATTCAGATGTGCTTTTTACAGCGAATGTAGAAATAGCTGAGAAAACATTTGTCTTCTTTTAACATGTGTACTGGATGGAGGCTTGAGTTTGACAGTGGTTTTATTTTCCTCCATCCTAAAAAATAAATCTTCACATTCTTTATGTATTTTTGCACCATGTTGTCACTGTTCTGTTTTCATTTCAAACCCTGCCAAACTATAACTTCCCTTGTCAAAGCAATCTGGTCATGTGACACTCCTGCAGGTGAACTCTGACCCCTCTGCACAGGTCAATGCTTTTACATTAGTTCCATGTTATCTGTCATACAGCTACTGTCAAAAATGTATGAGCAGATGGGAGGAAAAGATACAGTGTGACAAAACAATCTCAATAAAAAAATTTCCTCATAATCAGGCTACAAACTAATTTTTTATCATGTATGTTATACAAGGTCTGTAAATACAAAATACATGATAATTCACCCTCATATTGTTCCAAACCTATATTATGCAAAGAAAGTGTATGAAAATAAAATAAATATCCATAAAAAAACATCAAAATTGTCCATACAACTGTACTCTATTTTAAAGACATGATTATATAATATCAAGTCATCGCTTTATAATACAGATTGTTTTCAAAGCAGTTTCACTGTAATAAACAGGAAAATAACAGTTAATGTTATAAAATTAATCATTTATGAAGTGAATTCAGAAGACAATAGTGTCATTATTAAGTTCAATTAAGTTTTTTTTTTTTATCAGTTATGAAACAAGTTCAATTCATACAAGAAACTGATGAATATTTAAATTTTATTGATTGAAAATTTATTAATTTAACTCATTATTCCAGTTCAGTGCACTACTCTTTTTTATTGTGTTTTTAATGGTGTGTTTTGTCTTTTTGAAGCTTGAACGCTTTTTTGTGTAGAAAAGAGCAGCCGAACATTCTGCGTATTTCTGTAAAATAAGAATGAAATGAATAATATACGATAAGAACATTAAGATGAGCGAATTATTAATTTCTATGTGAACTATACACTGTAAAAATATTATTTTAATTATTTTATAATTATTAAAAATAATTATTATTTTATAATTATTAAACAATTATTATTATTATTATTATTATATTTAATTATAATTATTTCTTTATTTTTTATTTTTTTTAAAGAAAATACAATACAGAAGTGATTCTGAACTGCATGAAATGAGTCATCAGTAATTCCAGTCTCACTTCCTGTTACATACAGTACATAATGTAACAAATTTGCATAATGCCCAATTATGCTTTTCATTGGCTGCCGGTGAACAACGTTTCCTTTGCCCCGCACTCAAACACTGTAGTTGTAGCTGAGACTGGAACAAACCGTTTTCAGACTCTTTGAGAAATGAGGTGATATCCATTAAATATTATTTAAGTGAAAATGTAAGTGTTTTTTGACCTTCGATGCATGTAAATCTATTCTAGCAGAACTCAAAAACAAAATTAGGAACCTTTAAAATAGCATAATAGGGGCACTTAGGAAAGCAGAGCTTGAATATATAAACAGCGTGACAGTCAGCTGATGTTGGTGACATTACCATCAAGTTTTTAGAGTTAATTGTGCCTCTTATTCAATTAGCTAATTGCTACTCGAATTGTTCAATGGAGTATGAGAAATGTGTTGCTCCATCAGTAAGGACGTCTGAAGCCCAGGAGACGGTGTGATCAGCGGCGCAAATCTAACAACGCTGCAGGAAACAACTCTGGGCGGATTGTGCATGACTATATACTGGAGATGAACAGAGAAAACACACACGAGAGCTGTCAGTGCCACTGTTGTCGTGTTCTTACATCTGAGGGTCAAGCTTTTACAAGCAACAACATTCAAACACGGTCATGTGAATCTCAAACCTGACCTTAGATAACCTCAGGTAACCAATCCCTATCTCGATATTAAATAAGCTGGGTTTGAGCATCTATTTAGCCTGTCACGAGTTCATCCTTCAACTCAGAAAGATGATGCATCAACTCTTGAGTGATCCATGACAGAATTGAATTGAGAGCTTTCCACCTCATTTACCGAGGTCGAATCCAGATGAGACAAACTCGAGCGCTCGCGCCTCGTTCTCTGAATTCTGATGTGCACATCACCCTTCAAATGAACTTACGGCGAGTTCACAAAAGTGATCAGGGAATGAATCAATGCTGTCAGGGGCCGAGAAGTGTTTGTTTGTGCGTGGCTGTTTTTTATAAGCTCATTTTACCTCAGAGGCCAAGACTTAAATTAAGAGTGCTTTGATTGAAGACGCCTGTCTGGGTTGGAGACGAGGAAAGTCTGAGGAAACAGAGAATGAAACTTTCAAAGATAAAAGCAGAGTTGACCTTAAAGATGAAGTTTCAAGTGACACCAAACAGAATTACAGAGAATAATTAGATTTGCATTTCCAGAAGGAAACAGCCTAGTATTGCTATTCTTAACTAAAACTAAAACTATTAAAAATCAATACATATATATATAACCCCTCCTGTTCAAACCACCTGCTCTAAGTGGGACTCGAACCCGGGTCCATTGCATGGGAGGCGGGCACTCTAACAAGGTCGCTAGAGCACCTCTTGAGATTCAGGGAGTGAGATTTACTTCTACTGTAGCTCAAATTGCTCAAGAAGTTAATGCTGGTTCTGATAGAAAGGTGTCAGAATACACAGTGCGTCGCAGTTTGTTGCGTATGGGGCTGCATAGCTGCAGACCAGTCAGGGTGACCATGCTGACCCCTGTCCACCGCCGAAGGAGCCAACAGTGGGCACGTGAGCATCAGAACTGGACCATGAAGTAATGGAAGAAGGTGGCCTGGTCTGATGAATCACGTTTTCTTTTACATCACGTGGATGGCCGGGTGCGTGTGCGTCGCTTACCTGGGGAACACATGGCATCAGGATGCACTATTGAAAGAAGGCAAGCCGGCGGAGGCAGTGCGATGCTATGGGCAATGTTCTGCTGGGAAACCTTGGGTCAGCAAAATAGTGGTCAGGCAAACAGATTGACTCACTACATTTGTCAATCAAAAAATTACTGTTTCTCACAGAGTCAAACAGTGACTCTAAACATGAAACTGACACACCAGAAATGGATTTGGACACCTTCACATCTTCAGTTGCTCGTACAGGGGAAATTGCTGCCTGTTTTTGGAAACGCTGAAGCAGGGAACCATAACAAACACTCCTGAGAACCAGAACATGTGTGTTTGGATGATAAAGCTAAAATCAACTCACTTGCAGCCAACACAGAGAATCAAATGAACTTTAAAATAAACTAAATGAATTAATAATCTAACAAAAAGTGTGTGTCTATGACAGAATAACCCAGGTGGTCTTTGGCACCATTTATCATGAAATATAGCACTGTTTTCAGAAGCTGTTCGTGAAGGGAAGCACAAGTTTGGCTCTTGGCGAGAGTCACGAGGAGCAGGTGTCCCAGCAGCACCGCGGCCGCCATACGAGGGCGTGACCCCAGAGCGGATGCCACTCGGCCGGCCAGCTGATGGATGGAAGTGTTGGCAGGAGGACGGATGCTGGGAATAGACATGTCCCTGACCTAGCTTTCACACCAGTCGCCTGCCGCAGGGCATTATGGGCAGGAGAGTGAAAAATACACCAGGGTTTGTAGTTGGCATTAAATTCGCAATGAAATCAAAATAGACAACTCTTCTTTTTTAATGGAATATTGCAGTGCTTATCGGTGCACATCATTACTGTTTTAAATTCAAGTTCCTCGTAATCTTGACTCAGAATAACTTCCCCTCCCTCTTTCAGCGACATCTCTTCTCGTCTATGACCTGTCACTCACATGAAATCCACCAATAGCAAACCACAACCATCCAATCAATTCACCACAAACAAAATCAAGCTCCGCCCTACATTTGTTCTTGTTTGCAAAGCAGTTTCACCCAGATATACTTCTCAATAGGGAAGAAAAGACGATTGTAGCTTCCGTTTCATGCCGACTCTAATGAATGGATTGGTGACATCACAAACCCTAAAATTTACATAAACCCCACCCCCGAGAACACACAACAAAGGGCATGTTGGGTTGCTTTAGAGAAGAGGAAGAGTTGTTGTTGTAAATGCCGTCATTTTACACCGGACTGCTTCACATATGAGGGTCAATTCAACACTGGATTTGCACAAAAGATTAACATGACGGCACATGCTAGTGGATGAGTTGAATCAACTCCACAGCAACTACATAAATTTATCCACTAACCATTCAGAAACGTCCATTTTCATTCTAAAAGTTGTAACTTCTTATTCCTTACAGTTTATAAACGAGTTGAAGGCGAAGTGTGAATATATAAACAGTGTAACAGTCAGCTGATGTCAGTGAACAAACAAACTTGTCAGAAGTTCTGCATCACTTTTCAAAAGAGTGTTTGTGGTATCTTTCAAATAAATGCCATTTGCTTTGACATTTCGTTATCTAACGCAATGAAAAAAAGTGCCTTTTCTGGGCCCACTGCAGCTTTTGCTTTTTATGCTTAAATGCATTACATAACTAAAAGTGTACTCATAAATTGCAAAAAAGAAATGCTGGTAAACAAGTTTTGGTCGAATGTTTCTCATTGTCTTTGCTGTCAGAAGACAAATGCGTATGATGATGATGTCTTTGTCTCGGACGTAGCTGCTCATTTGCTGTTCTCCCTCCTGTGGCGTCTGTGAAGAGACACAGAAGATTGAATCTCACCTTGCAAAACTCTTCTAAGGCGAGTTACATCACCACACCGGGATGTTTTGGCTTTCTGCTAATTTCACATGGAGCACAACATGCTGCGGCCATATGCTGCTCCAGGTGGATGAGGTATCCAGGCAACAGCGCCAAAGCAGCAGGACCGTTTCCTCACAAATTAGAGCATGTCTCCAACCGAAGGTTCAAGCAGAACAACACACCATCAGCACAGACCTCTTTGAAACAAACCAAAACAGCAGTGATATTTACCTCCTCTAACAATGAGAAAGAACAGAGCAGTTTAAAGCAAAGCGAGTGTTTCCGCTGAGAATGATGCCCATTAATAACACAAACTACATGACCCTGAGATCACAGAAATGATTGGTTGATTTCTGCTACATTGGCTGAATATTAGGTCATGCAAAGGAACAAACTAGTCATGTTTCTGGAAGTGTACATTAAGACAAATATTACTCCTTGATTTCCATGTATCTAATAATTTCTGGACAGTAGCCCAGACAGAAACACGTGGATTTGTATAAAGCTCCAATCTGGGCCTGTGTCTTTGCATTTATTTGCAAAATTATGGCCATTTTCTACATTTTAGTCTAATGACTTTTATTGATGATTTGGAACCACTGATCCCATAATTTGCATTCAGACAGACAGAGAATCATACGAAACTGTCATTAAGGCGCTTAAACGTGTGAACGATCGACTTAATTCGCGTTATAAAATTGCAAATATGGTATATTTTATACATCATTAGCGCTCTTATAAATGTCAGTCCTCTCAGGAATATTTCACTAGATAAATGCCAAGTTTTCCATGTTTATGGCAGCACGTTTAACACTTCAAGCCCAGAAAATCACTGTTGAGTTTCAAACGGCTATAAAATTGGTGGTACAGTAGGTGGCATCCAAATACATTAAAGTAGCACATTTGATCATTTTTCGGTCTCTCAGTAATATTTTAATGAGTAGCTAACGTAAGTATGGAAGCTTAATTCCACCATAGAATAAAAAAAAAAAATAAAAAAAAAAGGTAATTGTGACTTTTCTCAGAATTGCAAGAAAAAAAGTCAGAATTGTGAGATGTTTACTCACAATTGCAAGAAAAAAAGTGTGAATTATAAAATAAAAAGTCACAATTAACTTTTTCTTTTTTAATTTCATGGTGGAAATGAAAAAACAAAAACAAAAAGTGTGAGAGGTAAACTCAGAATTCTGAGAAGTTAGAAGTGCAAGATGTAAACTCAGAATTCCGAGATGTAAACTCAGAATTCCGAAAGAAAAAGTCAGAAATGCGAGATGTAAACTCAGAATTCCGAGAGAAAAAAAACAGAATTTTGAGATGTAAACTCAGAATTCTGAGAGAAAAAAACAGAATTGTGATGTAAACAATTCTGAGAGAAAAAGTCTGAATTTTGAGGTAAAAGAGAATTACGAGATGTAAACTCAGAATTCAGAGAAAGTCAGAAGTGCAAGATGTAAACTCAGAATTCCGAGAGAAAAAGTCAGAAGTGCGATTCAGAGAGAAAAAGTCAGAAGTGCGAGATGTAAACTCAGAATTCCGAGGGAAAAAGTCCGAATTGTGAGATAAAACGTCGCAATTAAATTTTTATTTTTTTATTCCACAGCGGAAACAAGCTTCCATATATTGGAGCTCAATCACTTGATCTTACAGTGCAGAAATAAGCCCTTTTAGCATTCGGCTGGAAAAATGTTTCATGACACCTACTTAATACAATGGATTTTCCCCCCATCTGCAGGATCTGTGTCCAATTTTTTAGTTCAATTGAAAAATGGCACAGGAAGTCCTTAAGAAGTGCACTATGACTGCCGAGCCACAAATATGCGGTGAGCTGCTTTTAGGATCGACTCTCTGCTGCAGGACGGAATGCACACGGATCTAAATATGGAAAGAGCACAAATAATGAAGTGCAGCTGGGGTTCAGTTCCCATGTGACGAGGTGCTATTGTTGCTGGGACGTTTTTTGAGGCTTTTATTCTGAGAAACACATCAAAACGAGTCTTGCACCGCACCTTCATTAGCGCAGGCCGCCGTTCCGTATCGGTGGAGAAACCGGATCTCCAGACGCCCTTATCCAACACCGAGGATGACGAGAGCCTCTCGACTGCTGAGGGAGGAAGGACATCTGTGTGGGCTTCAGTGTGGCCCATGATTAATAGAGTAAAGGTGAAGGGAGGCGACACCTTTGGCTCGGTGGATCTTAATGCCGAACATGAGCTATTCCCATCGGACCCACCGCAAAGACACACTACATCTAATGAGGGCAGGACTGGAGTCCAGGTTCAGGCTGTGAGGTAATTCTGACTCCATCAAAACCTTCCATAGAGCTTCTATGGTGCAAATTGACCATAGAAACCGCGGCTGGGTGAACATTTTTGGACAGTGAGTGAAATAAAAAGGGAAACATGAAAGCAGGATTGCCATCCCAACTACAGCTCCTCTATAACATCATTCACTAAAACAGATGTAACACAAGTTACAAAATCTCTCTATTTCCCATTATTCGGAAATGTTACATCCTGTTGCTTCATTCCAAAATACAAAAAGGGATTCGAACAATTAATAAACCATCTTGAGATTAAAGTCATTATAATACTTAGATTAAAAGTCAAAATAAGAGAATAAAGTTGTGTTTTGAGAAAAACACACGACTTTATTCTCAAAATTTAACAAGTTTAAATTCAACACTTTATTTCGACTTTTTTCTCGAAACACGACTTTATTCTCAAAATTTAATGATTTTATTCTCAATATTGAATTTTTAACTTTTTTCTCAAAATTGTAAGATTTTAATCTCGAGATGGTTTAATTTTTTTTTTTTTTTATCGCTTGGCCCTAATCCTCTTCCGTACCAAACTCATTTGTTGATATTTCACAAAAGCATATTGGTTTGGGTGTTTTTTCATGAAATCAGAAATTCTGAATCTTTATGCATCATTCAAGAAGTTGCCATGTATAAATAAAATAATCATAAAACAAGTCCTATTTTGATTCATGCTCTATGTTCCAAGTCTTCTGAAGTAATATGATGCTTTACGTGAGAAACAGACTCACATTTAATATCAAATACAAAATATTTCAAATAATATTTCAAATAAAATGTTCATTGATACTGTGTTTTAATTGTAATATATGGCACGAGTCATGTGAACTATTGTTATGATTCATTTATGGTGCTGTTTTGGTTCTTTATGGAGCTTGAAAGCTGTGGTCACCATTATATAGACATAGGCCTATACCTTCAAAAACAGAAAAAAACAACATGTGGGTAAGAAAATAATGACAGATTTTACATTTTTGGGTGAACTATGCTGCAAAAAAAAAAAAAAAAAAAAAAAGAGTTTTAATGAGTTTGGCAACATTTCTCATTTTTTAGTTTCATTTTAAGTACTAAAATAACCAAAGCTAAATAAACTAAAAATAAAACTTGATATCTATATAGACATTTAAAAAACACAAAAGAATTACTAAAACTTTATCTAAAATGAAAACAGAAAAACTAAGAATAACATCCTATTATATTTGCAAAAACCGTAATAGTATATCAACAATACTACAACGATTAAAAAAAATACTTTCATGATTTATCAAAACTTTTTTTCTTTGGTCAAATCAACTTAATTAATGTGGTTCAGATAACATAATATTTTGAGTTTCTGTTGATTAAACCAATCACCTTCATTGTATTAACTAAAATTTTTAATTTCAATGAACTCAAAATTTTAAGGCAACCAGAAAACTTACTTTTTTAAAGTTAAACCAACAATTCTTTTTTTACAGTGTACTTAAAAAACCTTAAAACAAGATTCATTTACTTGAGAAGCAACACTGCATACAATAAGACTTGTTTTCAGAGGAATGTAATTAAATATATACAGTAAGTGTATTTCATCTTATTGCACTGACAGATTGTTCACTAGTTTTTAACTTTCACTTGGGGTGCAGCAAGATATAAAAACACAGTCTATTAAATCTTATGTAGAGTTGCTTATCAAGTAAATTCCTCTTGTTACAATGATTCTAAATGAGACATTTGATAAAAATACTTTTTATTTTTTAATTTTTCTCAGTGCATTCCTAAGGTCGCTCTATTTAATACATTTCCCCAAATGAATCCCTAATTTCCAGATTATTTGTGCACCCAAGCATATGCTCCTGTAAAAAAGCCTGTATCTTTACCTTATCCTCTGTAAGCCTCAGGAAATGGCTTTTGTGCTCCAACAGACAAGACACAGATCCTGCAGCACAGCATCTGTTGACAAGCTTGACTTGCTTCCATTACTGGCCCAGAGCTTAACGGAGAAACTCAATCTAACTTGGCAGAGAGTCAGGAAGCTTTTCCTGCTCAATTCTTTCCCACAGAACAATGCGCTCTTAATTAAAGAGGCTAACAAGTAAGATACAGGAAGAGAGAGGGCCGTCTCCACACATTACGCTCTCAGAAAGATCGCCTGATCTTTCAACGCATGCATCCGTCCATCACATTTTATATGTTTGAATACTAAAGCAGAAGAGATGCACTTGTTTAAAACACTCACGGTTGAGGGAAGGGATTGTGGGTAATCAGTGGCCCGCTGGGACAGGAGAGGAAAAACAGAGGAGAGAGGTTTTTATTCTTGGGTCCATTGTCAACATACATATTAATGAAGACTCGGGTCATTGGCCAAGACATCTGCAATGCCCTGCGGTGCGGCAGCTAAAAATAACCACCGAAATGTGAATCCAGTAAGATATGAAGAATTTATTCATTTGCTGTTTGACTTATTTAGATTGTGTTGTTCTGGCAATCGGTGGCATTTACGTTGAATGACAATGAAAAAACATGGAAATCGAATTCAGTTCACCTGCCACAGGTTCATGTTTTTATCATGGTTCATCTCATATCTAGCAGCACTGCTGAGAATCTACAATTTAAATGTGTGTGAATTATGAGGTGTCAATTATCGAGAGCAAAATATAGCCATATATAGCTGCGAGCAACAATTATCAGGGTTCGAGCACTTTAACGCCTTTAAGCTCATGCGTAAAACGGTATTATGTTTAGCAAGCCTGTAACCATCTCGATCATAGATGGAAAAGACCTTTTACAGCAAATACAGGCAATTTACCATAATATATATAAAGTTTAAAGTAAAGTAAAGCTTTTTATCAGTTATCGAGGTTGAGCCAAAAACCTATAACTAGTTCGCCAAAGTTGTTTTTTGAAATAATCTCCAATATTTAACAAACAATTCAATGGACAGCGGCGGTCCTAGAGGCAAAGTTACTCAGAATGAGGAGTTCTACCATGTGGTGTGAATGTCGTGGGCATATGCGAAAAATCGTGTGATACACAATCCTTTACGCACGTGAAAAACACACATTTCTTTCAAATTTCTCACAGGCCATGAGTCAAACAGGCCCAGTGAGTTTCATTCCGATATGCCTCCGTTCACTTTTTCTGATAGCTACTCAAAATGCATGTTTTTGTGAGATATGTCAATGTCCTCATAGACAATCATGCCACCTCAGACAAAGACACTGTATGCCCATTTTCAAGTCAATCGGACTAACGATGAAGTAGTTATAGCCATTTTCATGGGTTTTTTTCCTGTTATAGCGCCACCAAGTGGCCAGTTGCTGCATCCTTTTTCACTCAACCACAGAATGAGCCCTTACATAGGTGTGCCAAGTTTGGTGAAAATATCTCATTCCGTTCACGAGTTACAGCCATTTTAGTAAAAGTGGCTCCACCCACTTTGAACGTTTTGGCGGCCCTTAGGAACCAAGAATCGAAATTTTCGAAACTTTTTTTTAATAATTATTGATAATCAAAGTCCAGTGAATCTCACTGCACTGGTTTGGTTCCGATCAGGCCAAAAGCCTAGGACTAGTTAATACAACTTTTAATTTAAAAACAAATGGTAACACTTTACAATAAGGTTCATTTGTCAAGCTTTCCATGTCAAGGTCATGGGTTCGATTCCTAGGGAATGCATGAACTGATAAACATGCACATGTATACATTAACATTAAACATAAATGCACACATGGAAACTGAAACAGTGACTAAAGCATGAAGCATAAGAAATCTGAAGCCCTTGAAAGTGCACATCAAGCCTGCTAATCAACACTGACGTTCAAATGGAGATTCATGAATTCTGGAGCTCTACCGTACACAACAGCTTGTGCGTCTAATCATCTGAATCGGCTCCATCCAGCAATTTGCTTTCACAAAACTGCCATGTGCCTCCAGGAGAAGCTCATCTACCGTCCAAAACCACAGTCCGGCAGACCTGATCTAAACTGAATCACAACAGATCTGGCCGTGGATCCCAGTGTACGCGAGCCATTCTGAACGCGTCCCAAAACACTCCGAGCGAAAACTGCTGTGAAGAATCGTGATTTCCACACTGGGCTGGAGAAACACAAACAAGGTGGAAACTGTCGTGTCAGTGTGTGTTTTTGTCCTTGAACCTGTTTTAAAGGATCACGCTTATCTGTTTAATAATAGCGGATTACTGTATGCAATATGAGAGCCTTCGATGTTCATCAGCTACTTTTGTGTGTCAACAAAAGATTTAGGACAATGTCATCATTATACTGACGGAAGTGACAGACATGACAATCTGACTGGTGTACTTTTTCTTCTTCACCAAAAGCCTGATTAAATTAGTCCAAGTCTAAGTGTTTTTATATGCTATATGCATGATTTTATGATGAATATATTTAACATTTATTAAACTCGGTTTCTCTTTGACCGCTTAATTAATTATGCTTTTAAAAGGTCATGCAAACAGAAAAATTAAAACACTTTAACTGCACCAAATCCTTTCCAGTTACACTGTAAAAAAATTTGTTTTTTTGTAAAATGTTCAAAGATGTAAATATTAAGTGCTGACAAATCTATTAATCGTGATTAATCACATCTAACATTAAAGTTTGTGTGTGTGTTTATGTGTGTGTATATATATATATATATATATATATATATAACTTTTATGTTGGATGCAATTAAAAAATTATGTTTAATTCAATGTGCCATTTTACTTGGCATTTCTTTGTAACTACTCTGCAAAAAATGATGTTCTTCCTCAGTATTTCTGTCTTGTTTTCCAGCACAAATATCTAGACATTCTTAAATTAAGATGCATTTACTGGAGAAGCAAAATGACTGAAGATATTAAGTATTGTTTACTGAAAAATATATTAAAATGAAGTGAGTTTGTGCTCAAAAAAAGAAAAGATATTGAGTCAGAAAAATAAACTTGTTTCTACTTTGAAATAAGTTTATTTTTCTGACCCCACTGGCAGATATTTGTTCTTGTTTTAAGCACAAACTCACTTCATTTTGATACATTTTTCAAAAAAAACTAATCAATTTTGCTTCTCATGTAAATGTAACTTGATTTAAGAATGTTTACATATTTACAAAAACACTAAGAAAATATTTTTTTGCTGTGTGTTCACGAGCTTCAAAGTAAATCCACCCATTTTTTTCTCTTAAAAACCACCATCAAACCGTAAGATTGCCGTCTCACTCTTTCTCTATACCGCCACATTCGAGCACAACGCTGATACTGAGAAGGTCGACGGTGAGTAAAAACACAGCGAGGGCTGAGGGATGAGCTTTACAAAGAGATAACAGCAAAGACAGGAGACGGGCCTCTTCATCCATCACACAGAGAGAGTTTGACCTCCGTCACCCGCTGGCCTGATCATTATAAACATCACCTCATGAACAAAATGTGAACAGGAAGCAGAAGAAAAACAGAAGAATGGCAAGAAAAGACATATGTTATTTCAAGGTGTTTCCATGAAAAACAAGACATTCAAGGGTCCTGCTGTTCCTCAAGCTAAAAACATAAACTGATTCATTATTTTAAGATCAGATTTGTAGTTTTTGACCACTGAGGGACTGAAATATATGCTGTGGTCGGTAACTCGCTCCTTCCAAGTCAAGGACATTATTTTGTGCAACTCAACAAAAAACACACCTGTTGATACTGGCAGCATGCACGAGTATTTGTTAACAAAAGTTTCTTTTTAGCTCACCTTTCCATTGGTTTGCAATGGATATCATGATCAATTCAGGCTACGTATTTCCAATGGAGTTTGAACATAAACATGGATGATGTCCGTGTATTTACAGAGCACTTCGGTGCCCCCTAGAGGAAGGGAGATGTCTGGATTTTATCTTGCTTGTTGCTGAAGACGTTCATGTTCACATACTGACGTAAATCCATAACTTTTTGTCCTTACTGTTAATCGATGACACGCTGACATATCAGCTCAACATGTTCATGGGCTCATAAGCCGAGGTTGATGTGTCCGGTCTCTCTAAAGAGAACTACTACTGCATTTTAATATCATATTTCTTTACGGCATGACAGCCAGGATTTCTGGCCGTTTCTCAGCCAAAATATTTCCCATTCTGTAGAGAGAGGAAACAAGCTGGAGCTTATAAATCTGAGTTGACGTGCTACAAAAAAAAATAAAAAAAAATACTTTGGACTTTTAAGTGCTTTACTTTATTTTTGTTTCAAACCAGAGAGATAAGAACAACCAAACACAAACGCATGGCAGGAATCGACTAACACTGTCACAAAGGTGAATTATGTTTCATAAAATCACTGAAACGTCTGAAATGCATTTGATACCGCCACAGCAACTGCTTAGAAAACATGGTTTTGGTAAGACATCAGATAAAAACACACTCGCACAGCTGCGGGGGGAAGGAGTTAGTGGTCGGGTAAGGTATGTCTGATTGAAACGATAGCAACAAATGTAATTTCATATACTGCTGATGGACGGGGGCTACATCAGGGGGATAAAGGAGCATGTGGAACAGTTAATAAGCCACTAAACGCTAAGAGCTTTGAAACTCTTTGGCCCCATGAACAAATTAAAGTGTGTCTAATTGAATAATGAGTGACTGTGATGGACCAGTGCAAAGCTGCAGAAAGCAAAAGCTGAATTAAAGACTGTAAAGACCATACCGGCCACTTTATTAGGTACACCTGTTCAACTGCTCGTTTTTAATGATATTTTACTCACTCTGGATGCGGGCTCTAGTCTTGCGTGATTTAAGTGCAGCATTTAACACTGTAGATCACAATATCCTTTTACACAGACTTGAACGTGTTGCTGGGTTTCGGGGGTCTGTGCTGAAATGGTTTGCCTCTTACCTCAAAGGGAGAACGTTTTCTGTTAAAATAGGGAATTGTTTTTCATATTATGCTCCAATCCCTTATGGTGTACCCCAGGGTTCCATTTTGGGTCCTCTTCTTTTTGCTTTATATATGCTTCCACTAGGTCATATTATTCAGAAACACAATTTATCAAACCACTTCTATGCCGATGACACTCAGCTCTATCTTCCTGTCAAAAATAATAACCGTTCTGTGTCTAGCCTGTTTGACTGTCTGCGTGACATAAAATGCATAAAAATCTTCTTACAGCTAAACAACGATACAACTGAAATTATTATCTTCGCCCCATCAGCTATGACCTCTGACATTGTCAAAAATCTTGGTGTCATTTTTGATTCCTCTTTGAGTTTTGATAAGCAGATTAGTTATATATATGTTTTTGGCTATTTTGATAGAATTAATATCAATTTATAATCTGTGCCTAACTAATATAACTAATCCCGAAGGTGCTTTACATAACTAATATTTAAAACTCATATTTCCTAATGTTTCCTAAAGTTTTTACAGCTGTCAAACAAAAGGCCTCAAACCGCAAAATGAAACGTCCACATTAAACACATTTGTTATTATTGAACCGCTGAAATGAGTTGGTTTTTCACTGTGGCATGAAGGGATAATAATGATAAAATGAGGGAGTCGAGCCAAAAGTTCATCAGCTCTTACGGCAGAGACCCGGCCGCTCTGTGTTCCTGCCAAAAAAACATTTCTTTTTATATTAAGCCGGAGCGGCTACAAACGTTTACAATCAAGACTAATGCTAAAGGCCTTAATGAACATACAAATGTGTTTTTTACATTACTGCAGTGACCTCTGTTTCCACCTTTATCTTTATAAGATGTTTTGTTTCAGTGAGGCTCTCACACAGATGGAGAGACGTTATTAACAGTGTTTGGAAAAGTTAGAGCTCAGTGCTCTTGTTCAGCAGGTCATATTTGACTTCAAAATAAAAAGGAAAAATATGAGGTCACAATGTAAAATTGCCAAACAAAGTGTTTGAAAATGCAACAAATTCAAAAATATACATTTACATTGAAAGGCAGAGATCTGTAATATATCATACAATACAAAAAGGAGGTCTTGAATTATATTTTCCATATAAAAATGCCTATCTAAGTTGTGTCCTCACTTTGCGTCAACTCCATCAGGATTTTTTATAATTCTGAATAAATCAGGCAATGTCATGGTCATCTTTAACTCTGAGGGCCCCTTTCCTTTTTCCTGCTCATTGTGGATCTCACAGTAGGACACATAGTCATGGAAGTTTTATAGTTTGTTCATATTTTATACAAACAATGTTGAAGTCTCTGCGGTCACAGCTTTAACATGTCAACTCCGTCATCCCGGTGTAATAGTTTCTGTAAATAGTTGTGGAATAAATCTTGCCATTTTTTAAATGTTTATTAAGGCAGCTACAACTGAGAAAGAAAACAAAATCACTCCACTGTACAACATGTGGTTAAGGTGGAAAAACATTCAATTTTGTCAACTGTCAGACGTCAACTCCATCAGGTTTTATGTCTGATGGTTGACAAGTGCTCTCAAAAAGTTTATATAATGTGGTTTAATATGTTTTTTGCATATGGGGAATTCTTCTAATCTTGTTTCATGATTCTGTTTACATATACTGTATATTTGGCCCCAGCTGGACCTTTGTCAACACGTATTTGTCAACTCCATCAGTATTTGTCAACTCCGTCAGTTTTTGTCAACTCCGTCAGTTTTTGTCAACTCCGTCAGTATTTGTCAACTCCATCAGTTTTTGTCAACTCTGTCAGTATTTGTCAGCTCCATCAGTTTTTGTCAACTCCGTCAGTTTTTGTCAACTCCATCAGTATTTGTCAACTACATCAGTTTTTGTCAACTCCGTCAGTTTTTGTCAACTCCGTCAGTTTTTGTCAATTCCATCAGTTTTTGTCAACTCTGTCAATATTTGTTAACTCCGTCAGTATTTGTCAACTCCATCAGTTTTTGTCAACTCTGTCAGTATTTGTCAGCTCCATCAGTTTTTGTCAACTCCATCAGTATTTGTCAACTCCATCAGTTTTTGTCAACTCCGTCAGTATTTGTCAACTCCAGTTTTTGTCAATTCCATCAGTTTTTGTCAACTCTGTCAGTATTTGTCACCTCGTCAGTATTTGTCAACTCAATCAGTATTTGATAACTCCGTCAGTTGTTTTTGTCAACTCCGTCAGTATTTGTCAACATTTTCAGAAAAACCTGTTCCCTTACATGGTTCATCAGCTGAGACCTTTGTCTACAATATATCAGTTTAAAAATAATGTATTATTAAATTATAAAAACTAACTTCTTCTAAAACATGTTTTGTCTCTTATCTCAAGAATCAGTAATGTCATATATATATATATATATATATTAATTTTCAAGACAATTAAGCAAATTTTTCTCTCATGTTCTCATTACTGTGATGCATTCGGACATTTTAATTCTCATTCTCAAAGGTGATTTTCATTAGACTCTCAGTACTGTAATACAATGACCTTTTTTAATTAAATCATAGATTAAAGCAAATATTAGCCAAAGCATTATAATATAATGTGTTAATTTAAATCATTCTAATTATGTTTTCATAATTAATCAAAACACTGTTGCCATGCAAAATAAATGGTCCTATTTATAAATATAATTCAATTAAAATATATTAAATATTATATATAAATTATATATTATTTATAATATATTTTAAAAATATAAATATAATTCATAAAATAAAGAATTTCTATAAAATTTCTATGAAATAAAGACATGTTCTTGAGAATGCATGTGTGAGATTCAGCTTTTATTTTTCTATTTCTGTTATCTTATACATCAATGTACTTGATGTAGTTCTGCTTCCCATTCGGCTCTATTTTAAAAGAGCTTTACAAGAAATATTGCTGCAGGAGCTCCAAACACATAAGAGTAAAGCTGCATTAGTCAAACGCCCTAAATCATCCAGCTAACAGCATTACACATCGAACTGTGTGTGTGGCCAGATTAATGCTTTTATTTGAGCTCAAATCAGCATGTTTGAGGGTTATAAAAAGCAGGTCTAGAATACTGCTTTATTCATTCTGAAGGGCCTATTAATGGCTTTTAATGTGCGTGTGTTTATGGCGATGTCTTCACGCAGTGGACTCATCCTCCATGAATCAGTGCTGTGGCTAATTTCTCCATACATTCAGTGTGAGGATGCCCCTTTAAGACACCGAATTAGAGCTCTAATGTCCTCCTATTGATTTTCTTTCCTTTAATTTGTTTCTTATTTATGGCCTGTGTTTCTTTGCAGTGAAAAACCGACAGAGGGAGGGGAAACATCCAACGTAACACTAATGTCACCTCAATAAAGCTCAACTGTGACTGCTCACCTTTACAGAGATCTGGGTTTGCAAGGACTTAAATTTTTTCTACATAAGGATTTAAAAACATTCCTCAATAAATAGATCAAATCCAAAGTTCAATGCAAATGGAGATATTTTCTTTTAAAGAAATCTCTGTTTAAGGACTACAACAAACAGCTGGTAGGGACTACAACAAGCTTCTAAAATTTACATAAACCCCACACCGAGAACACACAACAAAGGGGGCGAGGCCATGTTGGGCTGCTTTAGAGAAGAGGAAGAGTTGTTGTAGTAAATGCCGTCATTTTACGCTGGACTGCTTCACAAACGAGGGTCAATTCAACGAAAAAAGATTAACATGACGGCTCATGCTAGTCGATGAGTTGAATCAACTCTACAGCAACTACATAAATGTATCCACTAACCATTCAGAAACGTCCAGTTTCATTCTAAAAGTTGTAACTTCTTCCTGAGTCTCTGCATCAGTGTCGACTCCGGTTTGAACAATGTAAGGCTGAACACCGTTACTGACAATCCTCATTTTGGCTGCGTGAGATTCTCCAGCTTTGTTGTTGTTGAGCAACCGAAGCGTGAGCTGTTAAAGCTCCGCCCTCTTCTGGAAAGTGCATTTAAATTTGCATTTAAAGGGACACACACAAAAACGGCGTGTTTTTGCTCACACCCAAATAGGAGCAAATTTGACAAGCTATAATAAATGATCTGTGGGGTATTTTGAGCTGAAACTTCACAGACACATTCTGGAGACACCAGAGACTTATATTACATCTTGTGAAAGGGGCATTATTTGTCCCTTTTAAAAGACTTTTCTGACTATTATTTCACATGTCAGTCTGTACAGGGGTAAGTAACTGTGTGTGTGGCTCATTTTCATTCCTGTCAGGTTAAATACTGTATGCCGTCTGAAGTCCGCAGGCTGCTGCTGGTGGCATCCAGTGAGATAAATAGGTTTATATTCTGCTGTAAACACACATCTGTGTGATTGAAAATGTTTAGTGCACACTTTATGAGGAGCACCTTGTTATGAAAACAGATCTCCTTCATGTTCGCCGCGAGCCTGTGGGCACAAGCGATGTTTGTAAACACACGTCTGTTTGTTGACTTGTTTGCATCAAACTCAGAACTGTTCAGTCAAACGAACCGAGTCGAAAGCGATTCTGTCATGTGCATGTTGGGTACTCGGTGAAAGCAAACACATCCGCCCAATTAAGCGTGGTTCACGCGGTCCGTGAATAAACAGCACCTAGGTCAGAAATTCATGACGGATGGAAAACGTGCATAGAAAAAAACATGAAGCGGCTGTCTTGTCCGTCCGTGACTGCATGTTTACAAATGCCTGAAACAGCACATTGTGACCTGCTCGAAATGAAAGTACATGAGCTGATACACTATTTGCACAGGCTGGTCAAGTTCCTGTCTGAATTCACTGCTGAAGCGGGATTGAAGTGCCAGATGCAGGTGTTTAGACATATGGAAGCAAATAGTACTCACGCGCGACCGTTTGACGTGACAGTCGGTCTGCCGTAGACGCGAAGGTGTCGGCAGGTTCACGGCTGCTGATTCCAGATCTGATGATGACAGGCTGTTAAACAACTCATTCATTATGGCCTCCGTTTTCTTTGCTGTGTTGTATGGGAGCTTGTTTCCGAAATAAAATAAAAAATAAAAAAAGGTAATTGCAACTTTTTATCTCACAATTCTGACTTTTTTGTGCAATTGTGAGTTTATATCTCACAATTCTGTTTTTCTCAGAATTGCGAGATATAGAAAAACTCACAATTGCGAGTTATGTAGTCAGAATTGCGAGATATAAAGTCGGAATTGGGAGTTATAAAGTCAGAATTGCGAGTTATAAAGTCGGAATTGCGAGTTATAAAGTCAGAATTGCGAGATATAAAGTCGGAATTGGGAGATATAAAGTCAGAATTGCAAGTTATAAAGTTGGAATTGGGAGATATAAAGTCGAAATTGGGAGATATAAAGTCGGAATTGGGAGATATAATGTCGGAATTGCGAGTTATAAAGTCGGAATTGGGAGATATAATGTCAGAATTGCGAGTTATAAAGTCGAAATTGGGAGATATAATGTCAGAACTGCAAGTTATAAAGTCGGAATTGGGAGATATAAAGTCGGAATTGGGAGATATAATGTCAGAATTGCGAGTTATAATGTCGGAATTGTGGGTTATAAAGTCAGAATTACGAGTTATAAAGTCGGAATTGTGAGTTATAAAGTCAGAATTGTGAGTTATAAAGTCGGAATTGGGAGATATAATGTCAGAATTGCGAGTTATAAAGTCGGAATTGGGAGATATAATGTCAGAATTGCGAGTTATAAAGTCGGAATTGGGAGATATAAAGTCGGAATTGGGAGATATAATGTCAGAATTGCGAGTTATAATGTCGGAATTGTGGGTTATAAAGTCAGAATTACGAGTTATAAAGTCGGAATTGTGAGTTATAAAGTCAGAATTGTGAGTTATAAAGTCAGAATTGCAAGTTATAAAGTCGGAATTGGGAGATATAATGTCAGAATTGCGAGTTATAAAGTCGGAATTGGGAGATATAAAGTCGGAATTGGGAGATATAATGTCAGAATTGCGAGTTATAATGTCGGAATTGTGGGTTATAAAGTCAGAATTACGAGTTATAAAGTCGGAATTGTGAGTTATAAAGTCAGAATTGTGAGTTATAAAGTCAGAATTGTGAGTTATAATGTCGAAATTGCAAGTAATAAAGTCAGAATTGTGTGATATAAACACAAATGCATCTTATAAAGTTAGAATTGTGAGATATAAAGTCAGAATTGCAAGTTATAAAGTCAAAATTGCAAGTAATAATGTCAGAATTGCGAGTTATAAAGTCGGAATTGCGAGGTCTCAAGGTGTTTGTAAAATGAAAGCATTAAAATAACCAACAGGTTTTATAAATTTAGCACAAACAGTTGAATATGGTGCTTGCAAAAGGTTATGGGTTTGATTCCCAGAGAATGCATGAACTGATTAAATGTGTGTCTTGATTGCAATGTAAGTCGCTTTGGATAAAAGTGTCTGTCAAATGCAAGAATTAAAGTCTCTTCTGCCCAAAAATACAGTAAAAACAGTGAAATATTATTATAATATAAAACATCTGTTTTCTATGTGAATATATAGTAAAGTGTAATTTATATCCAGCGATCAAAGCTGAATTTTCAGCATCATTACTCCAGTCTTCAGTGTCACATGATCCTTCAGAAATCATTCTAATATGATGATTTGCTGCTCGAGAAACATTTATGATTATTATCAATGTTGAAAACAGTTCATATGTTTGTGGAAACTGTGATACATTTTATTTTTCAGGATTCTTTGATGAATAGCAAGCTTATTTGAAATATAAATGTTTTGTAACATTATAAATGTTTTACTGTCACTTTTGATCAATTTATGGCGTCCTTGCTGAATAAAAGTATTAAAAATCTTATCAAGCCCAAACCCCCAAAAGCACCTTTGAATGTTGCCGATATCCGATGTGTTCGCTTGGTGTTTGGTGACATTTTCTCTCAAATGGTTTTTCCCTGGAGAAGGACACGCATGCAGGGCTGCAACTTTTCCGCTGAAATCAGACCAGAATGTCCCGTCACCGTGACCCGCCGTGACAGGACTGCTGACCCAGACGCCAGCAGTGCTGATGCTTTCATCTGCGTCCCGCTGCGGCCTCAGAGAAGCCCGTGTCTGCCTGAAAACAGCTTAGACACTAGCAGAGCTTAGCACAGTGTGACACTTTATATGAACAGCACTTTCTGAATGAATAAGGAGCGATTGGAAAGGCAAGCAGGAACATCAATAAACTGCAGTATATGCCAGATGACGCTGACCTTTGGAGGACCTTCGTGGTTTGGCGTGATTTCCATGAGTTTTTACAGAATATTTCACCTTGAACCAATGAAGGCAAACAGTTGTTAAACATTTTAATGCACCGAATAAATCAAAAGCAAATCAAAGAGTTCGGCGAATAAAATCATCACAATCATCCGTCTTCTACTCAAAGCTGCCCATGTGTGCTGCAACTTACGGCTTCAAGGGCGCCATTGTTATGCTTTGATAAATGTATTAAAACTTGAAAGGGATGTGGATAAAAAAAAAGAGGCAAATGAAATAAGAGTCGTTTATGACCTTTCAGAGGAAGCGAGCGCAGTCTCTCTCATGCCGCTCAGCGTCTCAAGGTTCATTAGGAACAGTTGGTTTCCTCTGCCTCGTGGACGTCAGGATATTAGGACGAACATTTCTTCTTCATCTGGCTCGCAGCGCTGAGATGACTTCACGGGGCCGGATGCGGTAAACACTGCTAACAATGTTGGTGGTCCACCGTCACAAACGTCTCTCCGCCACTGGCGACGAAGAGCTCCACTTCCTCCAGGAGAGCCATACAGGAACATGTGTTCGCCTCATCACGCTCATTAAGGTGTTTGGCTGTTTGCTATTTATTTGTTTTCAATCTCCTGCATTTGCTATCTGATATTGTTCATGTGAATTATGTTATAATGCTGGATTGAGAATGAAATGCTGAGATCAAGAGAACATTTTGAGCTGGAATCCACAGAGCAGACGCAGATCAGTGACCTGGAGGATTCGTTTTATTCAGCTGAGCAACATTTTAATTAAATTACGGCATCAGAATGGCAACGTTTGGCAGAATTCAGAATTTAAAAATCAGTTCCCATGAAAATTCAGTCACAGAACACAATCACTTCATGAGTTCAAGTTCTGCGACAAAACTATGATTTCATTATTCTTCTTATGTTTTCTTTAATATTATATAAATATGAAATTATGCCTATTATATGCAGACTGAATTTTGTCTGTGATTAGACATGCTCCACTAAACTTAATTCAGTATTTTCAAATCAATTAAGAACATGAAACATTTTTTAAGTTTGCCATACAGCACCACAATGTTTTCAGATAACTTTATACACTTTAATATTAAATTGAATTAAATTGCATATTATATATATATATATATGTGTGTGTGTGTGTGTGTGTGTGTGTGTGTGTGTGTGTGTGACCCTGGACCACAAAACCGGTCATAAGTCACATGGGTATATTTGTAGCAATATCCAACAATACATCGTATCGGTCAAAATTATCGATTTTTCTTTAATGCCAAAAATCATTAGAATATTAAGTAAAAAATCATGTTCCATGAAGATATTTTGTACATTTCCTACTGTAAATATATCAAAAATGTATTTTTGAGAGTGGATATGCATTGCTAAGGACTTCATTTGAACAACTTTAAAGGCGATTTTCTCAATATTTCGATTTTTTTGCACCCTCAGATTCCAGATTTTCAAATATTGTCCTATCCGAACAAACCATACATCGATGAAAAGCTTATTTATTCAAATTTCATGATGTATAAATCAAAAAATTTACTTTTATGATTGGTTTTGTGGTCCAGGGTCACACACACACACACACACACACAATATATATATATATATATATATATATATATACATAAACATTTTATATATGTATATATAAAATGTTTATTTAATATTTAAAATATTTATTTTATTTAATTTATATACTGTAATATTATTTAACTATTACATAATATATACAATAAAAATATTAAATATTCATTATATACATATATATATATATATATATATATATATATACTGTATATACGCTGATAAAAATGATTCTGTGGTGAAGTAAATACTACAGAAAAAAATTTAATTTCTACATGGAAAAGTTAGTTCAGGCAAGAATTTAAAAAACAAAGTAAATTCTATGTAAGTTCTCTATTCAAGCTTGTAGAAATTAAAGCATAAATATCAACAATATAAAATTAAGTATCTGTACTCAACTTTTCCGATACTGGTGTTCCCATCATGCACTGGGGCATGAATAATTATTAAGGTTATTTATTTATTTTACACTGTTTTATCATTGCTTTTGTTGTTAGGTTTAGTAACTAGCAATCATGTGACATCTGGAGTTCATTTTCTGCTCAAAATGACACATTCATACTCAAAAACGATCTATCGAATGTTACCGTCATTGTGTACCAAGTATTGTGTTACATGCTGCATTAATATTATTTCTAATACGTACTGTAATTATGGTATCTACACAATATCTATTGTATTATTTACTTAGATGTTTCTAAGTAAAGCATGGTTTAATTCAATGTTATATTATTTGAGTAAAACGTTAAGTACTTAACTTAGTTAAGTAGATTTTACTTAATTCAATATGAGAAATTAAATAAATTAAATATAATCAAGTACTTAATTTTTTTCTGAATGTTCAATAGTAAGTAGATTTTACTTGATAATAACAGGTAAGTTGTACAGAGCAATAGCAGTAAAATTGACTTAAAATGTGTTACAAGAATTTTATCAAGTAAAGTTTGACTCCAGGAAAAGCCACACGTAAAATGATAACGATTTAGAGTTTATTTTGATTCTCTTCTCTCACAGCTAGAATCATATCTAGTTGAAGAACACTTTGTAATGTCATCGTGGCAGAGCTCCTGTTATCTGTATCCTCGGGTCTCTCGAAGTTTTGGCACACATTCAAATGTTGAAATCCGTGGCACTTTCCTGATTCCTCAATGCGGGCATTTGGCACACAGAGACGAGCGAGGTCACGCAATCTGAGAACAGCTGTAAAATATGTGCTGGGGATGGAGACAGAGCGTCTTCAGCGGAGACTATTGTTTGTGGTGATAAATGGATCTTATGTGTGGAACCCAAAACAGGTCACAGACCCCCATCTGAGACCAGCTCACTGCCTTAGAAAAGCAAAAATATTATTGCACTAATTAGATCTTAGAGGCTCAATCAGTAGAATGTTTATCTTGGACAGACACGAATATCACAATGTCTACGGCCTTCTTTGAATGGAGATATCCAAACTATAAATCAACACATTGGAAAAGTTCAAGCTGCCAAAAACACAATCTGTGAGATAACAGCAAGAAACCTCCCAGACGGCACGACTATGAAAAACAGAAACCCATCACTGAAGACGTCGAGAGCTGAGGGAAGATCTTAACGTTTCAGAATATGGGAATAATTACAAGCTCGTCACATATTGAGGGTTGTTGCTTTTTCCTGCACAATTCAAAGGAAAAGTTCAGCCAAAAATGAAAAGCATTATCATTTACTCACCCTCATGTTCTTTCACACCCATATGACGCTATTTCATGTGCTCTCTGAGCTTGACAACCCCTGAACACTGTCTGCTTGCACTATGTGGAAAAGAAAACATTCTGCTGAACATTTTCATGCGGGTTTAGAAAGAGTAAATGATGACGCAATCTTAATTTTGGGGTGAACAAACCCTTCATTAGTGTTCATTAGCGTCAGAGTACTGATTCACTCAGGCTACGTCTACAATAATTCAGATACATTTGAAAACACATCTTTTTCTCTACATTTTGGGCTTCCGTCCACACTGAGATGGTGTTTCTGTCCGGCGAAGGTGGATAAAACTGAAAACTCATGCGGCATGAATTGATATCTATGGTTGTGACGGTATTGTTTGCGTCTGCTATTCACGTTCATCATCTTGTTAAAGAATAATGTTACATATGTCACAATCTTCATATTACATTCCTGTGAATATGACAGAAAATGTACTCGCAATTGCTGTCCTGAGACAAAACATGACAGTATTGGACCATGAAATGGAGATTTTGAGTGCGACCTGGAAGCAACAGTGAGTTATAAAATATTTAATATTAATAAATATTAAATTAATGAAATTAAAGTTTAGTTTTTTTTTTGTTTTTGTTTTTTTTCAAATTTAAGTATTGGTAGAAAATCATTTATTAAATCTTAATATAAGAAAAAAAAAGTTAAATTATATACATTATATATATATTTATATATATATATACACATTATATATGTCTTTATGTTGTTGCTACATTAGATAGATAGATAGATAGAACGATAGATAGACAGAACGATAGAACGATAGAACGATAGATAGATAGATAGATAGATAGAATGATAGATAGACAGAACGATAGATAGATAGAACAATAGATAGACAGAATGATAGATAGAACAATAGATAGACAGAACGATAGATAGAACGATAGATAGATAGATAGATAGATAGATAGATAGATAGATAGAAAGATAGAACGATAGATAGAACGATAGATAGATAGATAGACAGATAGATAGATAGATAGATAGATAGATAGATAGATAGATAGATAGAACGATAGAACAATAGATAGAACGATAGATAGATAGATAGATTGATAGAACGATAGATTGATAGAACGATAGATAGATAGATAGATAGATAGATAGATAGATAGATAGATAGATAGATAGATAGACAGAATGATAGATAGATAGATAGAACGATAGATAGACAGAACGATAGATGATAGATAAATAGATAGATAGATAGATAGAACGAAAGATAGAACGATAGATAGATAGATAGATAGATAGATAGATAGATAGATAGATAGATAGAATGATAGAACGATAGAACGATAGATAGATAGATAGATAGATAGATAGATAGATAGAACGATAGATAGATAGAACGATAGATAGAACGATAGATAGATAGATTGATAGAACGATAGATTGATAAAACGATAGATAGATAGAACGATAGATAGAACGATAGATAGAATGATAGATAGATAGATAGATAGATAGATAGATAGATAGATAGATAGATAGACAGAACGATAGATAGATAGATAGATAGATAGATAGATAGATAGATAGATAGATAGATAGAACGATAGATAGATAGATAGATAGATAGATAGATAGATAGATAGATAGATAGATAGATAGATAGATAGATAGATAGATAGATAGATAGATAGATAGATAGATAGATAGATGGATGGATGGATGGATGGATGGATAGATAGATAGATAGATAGATAGATGGATGGATGGATGGATGGATGGATGGATGGATGCCAAACAAATACTTAAAATATACAGTTTTTATGTTGTTTATCCATATATATATATATATATATATATCTCAGTTAGTGGGTGAGGGAATAATATGCTAATAAAATGATCGTGCCAGAAGTATAGCATGAGAACTGTATTATGTATTATTATTATCTGTGTCTGGTCTCTTGGTATCTCACTAAGCTTTTTGCTTAAGTTTTATGCATTTGCAATAAGGCGATTGAAGTGTTTCAGAAGTTTCAGTGTGGAAAAGCAGTTTGTAGTTTTTTAACACTTTTTATTTGTGTTTGTAGTTCTAATTTAATCCTATGGGTTGTAGAAGATATTAGCTGTTAGAGTGCTCATGAATCTGCACTTTAAATTTCCACCAGAAATCATAAACCATCATGTTCTACTGGCTTTTGTTGCATCGCATCGCGCCGCTCGCGTCCGGTTAGACACGGTGTCCGTGAAGCTCTCCAGCATCCGTTCACACCAGCCGTAATGAGAGGACTGGAGCCTGTAATCAGGACTGATGTGTTCAGATGGGAGTGCCGGGTTGAACTCATCAATATCCTGGAGAATTTCCTATCGGGTTCCTCAGAGTCAAGCATTGGGTTTCAACTGAAATCTAGTTTATGTGTCCAGAGAGGACATGAAACGCCAGAAATATGACCCACATTTATCACAAAGAAGAATTTAAGGAAATTAAGAAAGAGCCTATGTGCAATGTTCAGGCTTCTTCGGCAAATGTAGGATATCCGATCCCCTGATATCCATAAGAGATGAGGAGATGTTTGGGAGAGTCCGCGGTCCGGGACGCCTGCACATCATCATCATGGAGATTTCACTCCGGAGAACCAAGAAAACTCGTATCTGGTGACCAAATGAAGACTGATAGCTGTGTGTAAGTCAGAATTCATCAACATAATTTCATTTATTTCCATTTCCTCCACCCGTGGTTTTTCGTGAACACATGTGATGTGTTTGTACTGTCATTACGAAGCAGAAACCTTATCGGCTTTAAGCACCGCTGCTCACTGCATTCAAGAGGGGGGGAAAAACGCATGACAAATGAAATGTGATTCCTCACTGGACTGTAGAGATAAGAAAAGCCAATAAGAGCCCGAGCTCCTGAATGGCCCCCGGTGACATGTGCAGTACAGAGGATTTGGTTGGTGGAGTTTGTGATTGACATCCACTATTCGGCCCCCGGGAAGACAGAGCCGAGTATAAAGATATCGTGTTTAGCCTTCAGCGGCCACAATATCCACCTCAACAAGACCATCTGATCAGGTGTCACCTGTGAGGAGAACACAGCGCTGTTCACTCGCAACAGATGATAACCATATGCATCTGCCATGGTACTTACATCAGCGTATCATTCAGAATCAAACTCAGAATGCTTTTCAAATTCCCATTAAAGTCCTGCAGTATAATGAATTGGGTGCATAACTGAAATTCAAATTTGAATGCAAGTAGAATTAAAATGCAATATTTGTCAAGACAGACCTTACATGTTGACTAGACACAATCTGAAAGTTTAGAGGGAAAAAGAAGGGAAAAAATGCATGACAAATGGACTGTAGAATAAGAAAAGCCAACAAGAGCAATAAGATGATGGACGGACGGATGGACAGGCAGATGGACGGACGGATGAATGGATGGATGGACGTATGGATGGACGGACGGACGGACGGACGGATGGATGGATGGATGGATGGATGGAAGGATGGACAGACAGATGGATGAATGGACAGACGGATGGACAGATGGATGGATGAATGGATGAATGGACAGACTGACGGATGGATGGATGGATGGATGGATGGATGGATGGACAGACAGATGGATGAATGGACAGAAGGACAAACGGACGGACGGATGGATGGACAGGCAGATGGATGGATGAATGGATGGATGGATGGATGGATGGATGAATAGACATGGATGGATGGATAGACGGATGGGTGGACAGACGGACAGACGGATGGATGGATGGACAGATGGATGTATGGACAGATGGATGTATGGATGGATGGATGGATGGACGGACAGACGGATGGATGGATGGATGGATGGATGGATGAATAGACATGGATGGATGGATAGACAGATGGGTGGACAGACGGACAGACGGACGGACGGATGGATGGGTGGACAGACGGACGGATGGATGGATGGATGTATGGACAGATGGATGGATGGGTGGACAGACGGACGGACAGACGGATGGATGGACGGACGGACGGACGGATGGACAGATGGATGTATGGACAGATGGACGGATGGGTGGACAGACGGACGGACAGACGGATGGATGGATGGATGGATATATGGACGGATGGATGGATGGATGAATAGATGGATGGATTGATAGACATGGATGGATGGATGGATGGATGGATGGAC
Organism: Ctenopharyngodon idella; assembly: GCF_019924925.1. Classification (NCBI taxonomy): domain Eukaryota; kingdom Metazoa; phylum Chordata; class Actinopteri; order Cypriniformes; family Xenocyprididae; genus Ctenopharyngodon; species Ctenopharyngodon idella. The sequence continues at coordinate 34,484,445 of NC_067227.1, forward strand.
AGATGTATGGATGGATGGATGGATGGATAGACATGGATGGATGGATGGATGGATATATGGACAGACAGATGGATGGATGGATATATGGACGGATGGATGGAAAGATGGATGGATGTATGGATGGATGGACAGATGGATGGATGAATAGATGGATGGATGGATGGATGGATGGACGGACGTATGGATGTATGGATGGATGGATATATATACACTTTTGGCTGAAGCTTTTATCTAAAAGTCCCACAGTTCATTAAATCTTGAATCTTGAAATGCCATGATCATACCATTGTACAGAGCCAAATAAACATGACATTTCTGTTCTACAAAAATAAGGTTTCTCTCAGATTTCTCAAGACGTCCTCTACTGAGCATTGAGAACATTCAGCAACGCATGATGAAAATCATTTTAATTCTCTCGTTTTACTAATGGCCTCCCAGTGGAGCCGGGACTGAAACTCAGGACAGAGAACAGAAAAGCTGCTGAGAAACGGTTTGGACGTTTCTGATAGCTCTATCGAGGCGCACAGACGAACACACTTCTCAAATCACTTCTTTTGGAAACACTCCTGCCAGTTTCTCTAACCCGAGTCCAACTCAAGCGTCAGTCTGCTGGGAATGACTGTCATTTTCTCTGAACAAAATGGAATTTGGCCGTGCGGCTGCACAGATCCGTCTCACCGAGGTACTTTAATGTTACGCCGCAGCTCTCCACCCGAAATGTCACAGAAATCATCATCAACGATCGTCTCGCGCTCGCCTCAAGAGAGATAGATGTCTGAAATTGACCTGGCCAGATTCCAATATCTCCATCCAACTCCCTCATCTTTATAATGTCATACATTTCACTGGAAAACAACATTGTCACAGAAGGCGGCATCACTCATGTGGACGGCGAGCCAAGTCTCCCCATTAACCCGAGTCCTTCACGTCCCCAGACGTGCAGCAGTAGTTCATTTTTCCAGCAACACAAGGGTAAGTACACAATTTCAATTGACCTGGCAGAGTACAGACGCGGCACTCGGCCGTCTCCATTTTACCTCGGTGAAATTGGCCTCTTTCTGACAGACGAGTGCGTGTGTGAGTAAGAACAGGAATCATTTCACAGCGCAGGGTGACTTAACTTTCCGTGTAATGTTTTTCCTCAGGAGTGAGAAAATGCTTTTTCATGCGATTCCCTTAGATGCGAGTCAAATAACAGATACAAGAGGATCCCGGGTAACAAAAATATATTCTAAAAGAGCGTTTTACAAACGTTCCGATTAGGTTATGAAAACATTATGTGCTCTGAACGGTCAAAGCATCCAGTTTTTGAATGTTTTTGTTATGCAGAAGTTAAAAGAACATTCCATTTTATTGGAATGTTACTTTTTAATGGTGTTGAAATTTTTAAATTAGTAACATTAAAAAAAAAAAAAAAAAAAAAATTGTCCAAAGACAAATGTTTCAGAAATATGATGTTCTTGTTCCTGGGTCAGATGTAACAACCCAGTGTTTTGGCAGTTTTTGTGTTACCCAGATCCTGGGTCAGACGTAACAACCCGGTGTTTGGGTAGTTTTTGTGTTACCCAGATCCTGGGTCAGACGTAACAACCCGGTGTTTGGGTAGTTTTTGTGTTACCCAGATCCTGGGTCAGACGTAACAACCCGGTGTTTGGGTAGTTTTTGTGTTACCCAGATCCTGGGTCAGACGTAACAACCCAGTGTTTGGGTAGTTTTTGTGTTACCCAGATCCTGGGTCAGACGTAACAACCCAGCGTTTGGGTAGTTTTTGTGTTACCCTGATCCTGGGTCAGACGTAACAACCCAGCGTTTGGGTAGTTTTTGTGTTACCCAGATCCTGGGTCAGACGTAACAACCCAGCGTTTGGGTAGTTTTTGTGTTACCCTGATCCTGGGTCAGACGTAACAACCCAGCGTTTGGGTAGTTTTTGTGTTACCCTGATCCTGGGTCAGACGTAACAACCCAGTGTTTGGGTAGTTTTTGTGTTACCCTGATCCTGGGTCAGACGTAACAACCCAGCGTTTGGGTAGTTTTTGTGTTACCCAGATCCTGGGTCAGACGTAACAACCCAGCGTTTGGGTAGTTTTTGTGTTACCCTGATCCTGGGTCAGACGTAACAACCCAGTGTTTGGGTAGTTTTTGTGTTACCCTGATCCTGGGTCAGACGTAACAACCCAGTGTTTGGGTAGTTTTTGTGTTACCCTGATCCTGGGTCAGACGTAACCACCCAGCGTTTGGGTAGTTTTTGTGTTACCCAGATCCTGGGTCAGACGTAACAACCCAGCGTTTGGGTAGTTTTTGTGTTACCCAGATCCTGGGTCAGACGTAACAACCCAGTGTTTGGGTAGTTTTTGTGTTACACTGATCCTGGGTCAGACGTAACAACCCAGTGTTTGGGTAGTTTTTGTGTAACCCAGATCCTGGGTCAGACATAACAACCCAGTGTTTGGGTAGTTTTTGTGTTACCCAGTATGTATTAAAAATGATATAAAATATGCTATACTATAAAATATAATAAAAAAAAAATGAATTATCATGCAAACCAGTGGTTGTATGGAGTATTTAAAAAGAAAGATTTAAGTTCATCTGTAAACATCAATTCATGTAAGAAGTAAAAAAAAAAAAAAAAATTAAAAAAAAAAAAAAAAAGCTAGTATTATAGTAAAAATGAATCAACCCATTATGCTGGGTTAAATAAACAACCCAATTTGCCAGGCAAAATTAACCCAGCATGTGTTCTGCCCTATATTTACCTAGCACTTGGCTTGAAAACAACCCAATTTGGGTTGCTTTTAACCCAGTGTTTTTTTAGAGTTCATTTCTGAGCTAATGTAGAATAGAGAGCTTCAAAAGATTACAAATAAAATGCATCAATTTTACATTTTTTCTAATGGCTTTTTTCCATTAAAAATATTATCAGCACAACATTTAACATTTTTAATTGTAGTTTTTTTTTTCTTTTAAATTATAAAAAAATGTCTTTGAGATGGTCTCTCTTGCTCTAATGGCAGAAGCATTACCAGTTCTTCAAACATTACGCTGCTTGAGTTCTGCTGTTTGCAGCCCAAAGAAAACAATAACACATTAAACTGTTCATTGGCAAACGCACACAGCATATTCTGGAAAAACGATTACAGGCCATCTGTAATGTTCATAATTAGTTCCAAACAGAAATTAATCCAATTTGCCCAGCATTGGTAGCAACAGAAATAAACTGAAGCGATGGCAATGACAAGCGCTGCTCAGCACTCATGAATCATTGCGTCGTCTTCAGTAACGGTCACTGAACTCACTGATCAGAGTTCAGTATTCCAGCGGAGTTAAACGAATGATTCATACAATAGCTCAGAAACGAAGCGGAGAACATTTAATGATTTGTGCAGTTGGTGTAAATAAGGTCTCCTCGTCTCCATCTCTGTCAGACTCATCTCTGCTCCGCCGTCATTACACCCAAATCAACGGCCATGATTCATGAGTCTGCCAGCTTCTCTACATACACAAATACATTACGGTTTTGCTCTGCTGATTTGTGCGCAGAATATTTACTGTGATAATCAGTGTAAATCAACTGGACGTGCCGTCAAACAGCCGTGAGCTCATGAAGACACAGATTTCTCAGTGAGTTTAAAATGAGGTTTTGTTTCAGATGGTGAGATGTTAAACCTTCATGGATAAACACATGCTGTTTTGGGGGGGCGTGTAGTTTCATTCAGCATTAAAAATGATCAAAAGTGACAGTAAAGAAGACATACAGTAATGTTGCAAAAGATTTCTTGCAGTTCTTTTGAGCTCTCTATTCTTTATGAAAAATAAAATGTATCACAGTTTCCACAAACATATGAACTGTTTTCAACATTGATAATAATCATAAATGTTTCTTGAGCATCAAATCATCATATTAGAATGATTTCTGAAGGATCATGTGACACTGAAGACTGGAGTAATGATGCTGAAAATTAAGATTTGATCACAGGAATAAATTACATTTTACAATATATTCACATAGAAAACAGTTATTTTACATTGTAAAAATATTTTAAATTTTTTAACAGTATTTTTATCAAATAAACGCAGCCTTGGTGAGCAGAAGAGACTTCTTTCAAAAACATTTAAACCCTAAACCTTGTACATTCATATAAACTTTGAACCTAAAATCATGATTATGCTAAATAAACATTCATATGCATATATAAACTACCCATATAGCACTAAAATATGCTTCAAACATGCTGTTTACTTGACACTGACACTAGCTACTTCATGAATATATTCAGTAATTGAGATTGTGAAGTTTAACTGAACAATTACTTTGAACGATGACTTTTATAATTGTCTTAATGCTCAAGATATTTATATCTTAATATCTCCCACATTGTCATGCTGAAATGACAGATAATTAGATTTATAATGAAAGTGAAAATGCCACTGGTTAATTAAGCACAAAGAGATGTGAGAAAGGTAGCATGTATCCGTAAACAAACCCTGATATATCAGCCGTGATAAACGCGACGCTCCCTCAAGCTTCACCGTTGATTAATCTGCTGGAAAATGACTTCAAGATGCAGATCTCGCAAAGGTCGGCGTTCACGTTACAGACGGATATGAAGGTGACATCTGCACCGCAGTCCAAACTCATTTGGGCTAAGTGCAGGCCTATATATTGATTGTTTTGGCGTTGGAAACACCTTATATGTGTGTTTAATGACACTAATGGGGTTTGTTTTGCAGATTACATTACATCTATAACTTTTCAACATCTGGAAGAGAAAGAACGTCTCAATGCTCTGTTTACGGGAAGTCTGGATGTGTTTATGCTGGGTGTGTTTGCTATTATCTTTACGGTTGACTTCAGTCTGCAGGGCGTCATGGGTGGGTCACTCTCGGGGTCAGAGGTCGGAGGCAGACGAACTTGTCACGGTGGCAGCGAGAGGGTGAACGCGAGGTCTTTTCCCGTGGATTTTTGTGTGCCGATGGACGGTTGGGTCCCCAGGGGATTTCGTGCGGATGTGTCTGGCAGATGTTGTGCTCTTCTGGGTCCGCCGTGACCCGTGACGCGCCTCCTGGACCACCGTCACGCGGCCTGTGAAGACAGGCTTGTGTTATGGACAAGGAACGCAATAGTTTAAAACAGCTCTGGGAACAACATGTATTTTCATTTGAATGCAAAGGCGAGTGAAAGTGACTCTCTTTGTCTTTCCCATGACAGTTTTTTCAGTTTTTGTTGGAAAAGTGTTTTATAATAATTAATGGGTGTATCTTTGTGCAGAGATTACATTCTTGTGTTGTTGATCTATGATCACTTGATAAAACCATCACATGGAGTTCTGTTCAATATCACACATGCTGAAAAACACGAGCGAAGCATTTAGAGGATTCTTGTCAGAGAAATGGATGAGATGCTGAAAATCATTATGATCACTTGCCAACGTACTGTTATGTTTCGGTTATAAATCTGTTCATCTACACTACTGTTGGAAAATTTGAGGTTGGTAAGATTTATTTATTTATTTTTTTTATGTTTCTGAAAGTCTCTTCTGCTCACCAAGGCTACATTTATTTGATCAAAAATACAGTAAAAATAGTGAAATATTATTACAATTTAAAATATCTGTTTTCTATGTGAATATATAGTAAACTGTAATTTATATCCAGTGATCAAAGCTGAATTTTCAGCATCATTACTGCAGTCTTCAGTGTCACATGATCCTTCAAAAATCATTCTAATATTTGCTGCTCAAGAAACATTTATGATTATTATCAATGTTGAAAACAGTTGTGCTGCTACAGATTTTGTGGAAACTGTTATACATTTAGAAATCTTTTGTGACATTATATAAATGTCTTTACTGTACTCTACTGTACTCTACTTTTGATCATTTTAATGTATCCTTGCTAAATAAAAATATTAATTTATTTTTTAAACTCTTCTATCACCTTAGCAACTGTTTAGAACACCCTACTATCTTGCAACTCCCTAGCAGCCACTCTAAACACCTTAGCAGCTCCCTAGCAGCCACTCTGAACACCTTGGCAACTCCCTAGCAACCACTCATAACACCTTAGCAACTACCTAGCAACCACTCCTAACACCTTAGCAAATACCTAGCAACCACTCCTAACACCTTAGCAACTCCCAAGCAATAACTCTGAACAGCTTAGTAACTTAAATAGCAACCACTCCAAACACCCTAGCAACTCCCTAGTAACCACTCCTAACACCTAAGCATCTCCCAAGCAATCACTCTGAACACCTTAGCAACTACCTAGCAACTACTCCTAACACCTTAGCAATTCCCAAGCAATAACTCCTAAACACCCTAGCAACTCCTTAGCAACCATTCTGAACAACTGAGAAAATACCTAGCAACCACTCCAAACACCCTAGCAACTCCCTAGAAACCACTCCAAGCACCTTAGCCACTCCCTAGCAACCACTCCAAACACCTTAGCTACTCCCTAGCAATCACTCCGAACAGCTTAGCAACTCCCTATCAACCACTCTGGACACCTTAGAAACTCCCTAGCAACCACTCCTAACACCTCCCTAGCAACTACTCCAAATAACTGAGCAAATGCCTAGCAACAACCACTCTGGACACCTTAGCAACTCCCTAGCAACCACTTCAAACAACTGAGCAAATCCCTAGCAGCAACCACTTCAAACACCTTAGCAACTCTCTAGCAACCACTCCAAAATCCTTAGCAACTCTCTAGCAACCACTTCTAACACCTTAGCAACCAAAAGAACATGCTACCGATGCCATAACAAGCATTTAGAACATTACATGAATGTCTTTATATTGCAAATACACAAGACATGTTTAACCTTCAAACCTCTAATCTCTCTTCAAACCCCTCACAAATTTAAACTACACAAGACTTGCACAACCTTCAAATGTCAAGACTTTTTTAAAGACAGTGCTTTGTCAAGCCAAGAGTCAGAGTTGACTGACTTTCTTAGTTTTCTTTGCTGATCCATCCTATCAATATTATTTATTTAAACCTCAGGCGAGTTAATGTCACATTTGCAGCGAAACTCAAAATATTCTTCAGTGATATAAAGCGATTTCATGTCTCAAAACATATCCAGAAGTTTTGCATACGATTGTTCAAAGTGCCACTTTGTCAAGCCATTCAGCGCTTTAGTCAAACCCAGATCGTCTTAACCTGTCGGCAAATACACAATCCTGCACTGGATATGTATGATGAAACTTCAATGTGCATTAGCAATGAAAGCAGGAAAGTTGGATTAAACAGGTTTAAATATGCATATTTCTCTCATCATTAGAACAGCTTGATGTTGATGTTTGCGTATGAGGGATTAGATCTGAGTCCGATCATTATGTGGGGCTCAATAATGTATATGCAGTGAGAATACAGTGATGTATGAAACCCGTCCGATACATGCGTGTCATTAAACTGTGGGCTGAACAGAAACGGATGAACCCGAGAGGACGTGCAATAAGTCACCGGCTTACATGAAAAACTCGATTTGAATTATTTAACCGCGGCTCATTATTGCAAAGTCTGCATTCCCGGTAACAAATCTTAGAGGTGCAGCTTTACAAAAGATGACAGTAGCCATTATCCTATTTACACAGCTGCAGGGAGCCATATGTTATCCCTCTGACACGGACACATTCATTTTAATCTTTCATCGGGTTATCAAACCATCAGACCTTTTTGTGCCCTGGGTTTGTGGTGCTGGATGGAGAAGAATCAACGCATCGTGCTTCATCATTTCCTTAAGCAGAAGTCCGCCTTCGCATGCTCTTATTTTCCCAGGGAATATCCCGTGCTTGATCAAGAGGGAAACCAAGCTACAGTGATGCAGTTCAGGTGGGAAGAAAGGGAGATGCATCTTGGGAAGGCCTTGGCGCGGCAGATCATCCAGATCGGATGGAGCGTATTCGGTTCACGTGCGGCGACTGAATACCTTCCAATGTTTGCCGACACTGATGGATGAGAACATAACGACGTGCCGACGGACAGACCACATCTCTGAGAAAAAACTGTGAATATGGCAATTAATCTTGAGGCTGGAAGGGAAGCGGTTGGAGCTGCACAGTGTTGGGCGTCTGAAATGCACAAATGTTTGGGTTCAGTTTACACTTGGAGAGGGTTTTTTTCTGCGTTTCCGCTCACTGAACACACTGCCATTTCATCTGTAAGAGCAGGTTGCTGTTTTCTGTTTTATTTAAGAGCTTATAAGATTATAGTTCCATTCGATTTCTGCTTTTTCTCAAGTGTTTTGTGACGGGAAACAATGATGATGGTTTTTATGACCAAATTTAGTGAGGTTTATGCTTGAAACAAGGAAACATTCTCTAAAAACAGATTTAATATCTTATGTGATTTACTTCTCAGGTAAATGTATCATGTTTTAGCAATCTTGTTTAAAGTACTGAACTACAAGACAAAAATACAGGAATTTTTGCTGTGAATTGACACTTTTTAAACAGGCCTATTTGTATTTTAGTATTTTAGCAGTTTAACTACATTTAAAGAGACTCCAAAAAACAGCCAAAAATCAACCACTGATAAAACATCTACTATAATATATATTTATATTTAAAAAAAAAAAAATATATATATATATATATATATATATATATACACCATTCAAAAGTTTGGGGTTGGTAAGATTTTGAATGAACAACTGAGCAAATCCCTAGCAGCAACCACTCCAAACTCCTTAGCAACTCCCTAGCAACCACTCTAAACATCTTAGCAACTTGCTAGCAATCACTCTGGACACATTAGAAACTCCCTAGCAACCACTCTGGACACCTTAGAAACTCCCTAGCAACCACTCCATACACCTTAGCAACTCCTTAGCAACCACTCCTAAAACCCTAGCAACTCCCTAGCAACCACTCCAAACATCTTAGCAACTCCATAGCAACCACTCCTAACACCTTAGCAACTTCCTAGCAGCTACCACTCCAAACACCTTAGCAACTCCCTAGTAATCACTCCTAACACCTTAGCAACTCCCTAGCAACCATTCCAAACACCTTGGCAACTTCCTAGTAATCACTCCTAACACCTTATTAACTCTATAACAACCACTCCTAAAACCTTAGCAACTCCTTTGCAACTACTCTGAACAACTGAGAAAATTCCTAGCAGCAACCACTCTGATCACCTTAGCAACTCCCTGGCAATGACTCTGAACAGCTTAGCAACTCCCTAGCAACCACTCCTAACACCTTAGCCACTCCATAGCAACCACTCTTAAAACCGTAGCAACCCCTTTGCAACCACTCCGAACACCTTAGTAACTCCCTAGCAATCACTCCGAACAGCTTAGCAACTCCCTAGCAACCAATCTGAACACCTTAGAAACTCCCTAGAAACCACTCTGGACACCTTAGAAACTCCCTAACAACCATTACAAACACCTTAGCAACTCCCTAGTAACCACTCCAAACACCTTAGCAACTCCATAGTAACCACTCCAAACTTAAACATCATTCACAGTCACATGATCCTTCAGAAATCATTCTAATATGCTGAATTATAAAAAAAGCTCAATTCATAAAAACTCCACTTATTCTTATTTTTTCTGGGATGGACATTAACACTTATTTTCTGTTCAATCCAGTACAATCAAGGATCTATTAAATGAAAGTTTTTGAGATTTCACAGGTTAAATATCAAATTAAAGCTATATTGTGTTTTGAAGTCAGTAATACTTGTAATCTGTAAATTATCAGACTGTTCTTGTTTATTAATTATTAACAGTTACAGAACATGATTACTCTTAACAACTTTTAATTGAATTAAATAAACCAATTAAAATGTATGTCGCATTTATATAAATATATATAAAACTCACTACTCCGACACAACTATTTCTTTTTTCCACGTATGATTTCACATTAATTTTCTTGCTAAATAAATAATAAAATGTTTATTTGAGGATTGTTTTATACTCTCATAATGAGATACAAACCCCTAAATATAATATGATACATTTGTTTTGAAATGCCAAAATTACGATCACAGTTCTGCCAATATTTCCTACCAGCAGCTGCAATTCATATTTCCATGAGGAGATGTGCGTTCCCACATTTATCAAATTGGAAATTTAATTTACTCAAAGCGAGTGAGACAGTGTTATACATTCAGAGAAGTGCACCCTTTTTTCCAAATGACACGAGTCTCACAATCCAAGCACCGAGAATAAAGTGGAAAAATAAATAACTCTCAAGATTTCGCCTCAGAAAACAGGAGAGAAGAGGGTGGAGAGCGAGAAAATGTGTTTGCCGAGGCGTGTAATTAGCAATTACATTGGGTGTCATCAGTGATAACTATTTCAGCGCAGATCTGTGGGGTAACGTGGGCCAGCGAGGCTGTAAATCGAGCGTCGCACCTGCGGTCAATCAGACGGAGCGCCGTCGGGTCGGTACCGGCCAGAACCAAAGCCAGAAAACTGGCCCCTGTGATGCTGAGCAAGATGGCCACCATCTGCAAGCGCAGCTTTCAAAAGCAATTTATTTCTCAGGACCCCAAAGTTGACCTCGCTTGAGAGGAGCAGATTTGTATGAAATCGCATTGCGGGTCCATCGGCGGGTTCGATGCATATGCCATCGGAGGACAGATGGAGCGATCACAGGCTAAGTGAGAATTTAAGAGGTCATTAAAAGTGTGTCGTCAAACTACGGATCTGCAAACAGCTGGTGTGAGCAGATCCTTCAGAGCTTTATCTGAAACCTCTGGATGATGACGCACTGAGAAACTGAAAGTGATGCAGTAAAAAGTCTGACTATGAAATGAAGTGACCTCACAGGACAGCCCAATGAAACTGGTGGATGAATTTGTGCTGTTGTTGCAAAACCACATCCTGTGGAAGCCCATTTCTGCCACATAAGAAAAAAATTATTAAGATTATGAGATAAAAAGTCAATTATAACATACTAAGTAAAAATTATGACATAAAAAGCTGAAATTATGACATACAAAGTCATAATTATGGCATACTAAGACTAGCCATAATTTTGACTTTTTAAGTAATAATTTTGACTTTTTAGTCTTATAATTTTGATTTAGTATGTCATCATTTCAACTTTTTGTCATAATTTCATTTTAGTATGTCTTAATTTCAACTTAATTTCAGCATCATTTAGACTTTAATTTCAATTTCGTGTCATAATTTAAATTTTTTTAAAAATAATTTTGACTTTTTAATCTCAATTTTGATTGTCATAATTTCAACTTTTTATGTAATTTCATTTGTGTCTTAATTTCAACTTAATTTCAGCATCATTTCAACTTTAATTTTTAAATTTCGATTTTTTAAGAAATAATTTTGACTTTTTAATCTCATAATTTTGATTGTCATCATTTCAACGTTTTATATCATAATTTCATTTTAGTGTCTTAATTTCAACTTTTTTTCATAATTTCGACTTGAATCTGAATTTCGATTTAGCATGTCAATTTCATCTATTATGTCATAATTTCTATTGTGATAATTTCAAATTGTTAAATCATAATTTCAATTTAGTGTCACAATTTCTACAATGTAAGTAATAATTTTGACTTTTTGTCAATTTCGATTGTCATAATTTCAACTTTTTAAGTCATCAATTCAATTTATTATGTCATAATTTCTACAATTTAAGTAATAATTTTGAATTTTTTAATCTCAATTTTGTAATTTCAAATTTTCAAGTCATAATTTTTACTTTGTACTGTATGTCATAATATTGACTTTTTATGTCAGAATTATGATTTACCAGAGCACGATTTTGAGAAAAATATAACAAAAAATGAAGGGTTGTAATGTTATGATCATTCAGATCTGGTTTAGCGCATGTTATTTTCTGGAGCATTACTGCATTAACTCAATCGAACTCCTGTGCACTTTGGAGGCGTCTAATGAATAATTCGATAATCGCCTAAAAATAGACTTAATATTATGCTGCTTGCTGCCCTGTAATTAGTTTAATTGTGGCTTTGAGATCCGGGTAAAGCACTGCAGTGACTGATTAAGGGCTGTTTGCTTTCACTTGATCAGCCTTCTGATCCTCCCTGTTTACATTACTGAATATTTTAATGGACTAAGATGAATTATTATGGTAAAATGATAGTTACGTAATGTTATAGAGTACTGAATTGATGAAAAACAACTGATAGATAAATGTAAATATTAGACCAGCAGTTCTAAACTGTTCTGACAGCAGTCAAATGCAAATAATAAAATGCAACAAATGGTATATAATCATGCAAAGTTAAATAAACTGAGTTTATATGCAGTGTAGAGTAAATGCACCCATTGGATTTACTGCATTTTGTGTGTGTGTGTGTGTGTGTGAGAGAGAGAGAGAGAGAGAGAGACAGAGCGAGTAAAATCGAGTATTTGTCTCAGTATAGACTGGAGGTAGAAATTCCAGGAGCCTTTAGTGAATTTACAGTCTACTGTTCGAACACAATCTCCTTCCCCATCTGCTCTAATTGCCCTGTTGAGCTTCTCAGCGTCATGCTTAATGCTGCGTCGGTTCACATGAATGCTGAGCAGGAAGGTTCTGCAGTGCAGGGACGCCGTAACTACTTCAGGGATACCGGCTCCAACAGGACCAGCTTTTGTTTGTAGTCGAGCCGGCGATGTGGGAATGTCCAATCAATTCATTTACAGTACAAAAACGCGGTACGGCGCTCAGGAGGTCTTTGTTCCTGGGAATATAATGCAAGCGGTCAGACACGACAATGGCACGGCTGTTTCAATTCACTCTGATGACCCTTGATGGCATAAAAGTGAATTCACTGAATTTCCGCACATGAGAGTGAAGTATAGGCAGAGAGAATAACCTCTGCTGCGTTAATTCATACACTAACAGAAAAAATTACAAAGCAAAAGCCACTATAGCCTTCGGATGATGTGTGCATCATGGCTGGCTTAATCGCTGGGTTAAAACAACCCAATCATTGCGTTAAACAATCCAGTTACTGAGTTAAAAATAACCCAATCATTGCATTAAAACAACCCAATCATTGGGTTAAAACAACTCAATCGTTGGGTTAAAACAACCCATTCGCTGGGTTTGTCCATTTTCAACCCAACTTGGGTTGTTTTTAACCCAGCATTTTTTATAGTGTAGGTTATAGGGTTAACTATAACTGAAACTCTAAACATGCGGAGAAGAAAGTCAATAAGGTTTAGGTACAATAAGGTTTCATTTGTTAAAATTGCAGAGAACAATATTTCTACAGTATTTATTGTTAATTTCAACATTTAATAATACATGTTTAAAATCATAAGTTGTATCTGTTAACATTAGTAAATGCACTGTCAACTAACATGAGCAAACAATGAACAACTGTATTTTTATTAACTAACTTTAACAGAGATTAATAAATGCTGTAAAAAACATGTGTTCATGTTTGTTAATGCATTAACTAATGTTAACAAATGGGACAAGTGATACACTTTATCATATTATTCAGCCATTTTGTATACTCCAGTGTCCATTTGATCTCATAAAATATCTCTTATTTCAAAACTTTGAAATTATGGCATTATTTTATTATTTTTTTCCTATTGTGACATATCTAAATTAAACGGCTTCTCAAACAAGAACAAATGTAGGGCGGGGCTTGATTTTGTCTGTGGGGAAATGATTGGATGGTTGTGGTTTGCTATTGGTGGATCTCATGTGAGTGACAGTTTGCTCCGCCCTCATCATCAGAGAAGAGAAGAGATGCTGCAAGAGGGAGGAGAAGATATTCTGATTCAAGATTACCAGGAACATGAATTTAACACAATAATGATGTGCACCGATAAATCATTTAGAATAAACACTACAATATTCCATAAAAAAAAAAAACAAGAAGTCCATTTGATTTCATGGTGACTTTAAAGCAAGTCAGTGTCCAGGAGAAAGGATTTTATCAGTGTTCAAGCGTTACAGCGTCATTTCATCTGCTTCCATGGTGACGATGCGGGGCTGTCATTGAATTTGTTCCAGTCCTCTGGTCCCAGATCTCTGCTTATCTGTGCCGTTCCATCTCCTCACAGACGTGAGTCAGTATGAAGCACGTGTGCCATCCACGGGACGTTTCCCTGACAACGGATGAGGGACAGTGCTGGACCAATCCACACCTTCAGGGTAACTATTCATGGCAAACACTCCACTCAAACCCTAGTGAGCTGCCCTGCTGTCTACATAGGCAGCATCCTAACTAAAATGCAGCCTCATTAGTGACTGTTTCGGAACATTCTACATAGGCAACAACTTCATGTGCCACACTAATGCACCTCATTAGACATCTTTACACAGCTGAGTTAAGGCTGCTCTGTGCCTGCTCAAAACTTCTGTGTAAACACAATTCCGCATAAAAGGCTAGTTTTGGGCTAGTTTTGAGTAGCAATTGGGCAGGAAAACCTGGCAACCCTGATCCTGAGTGATTTGCAGCAGTCCACTATTTCTGTTTACTCACTGCAGCAACTGTAGATATACAATGTCGGCGCCAAAAAAACATTACAAATGTTCTGTTATTGGATGTACCAACGAACATAAGAGTCTCCATAGACCCCCGGTATCTGAGGCACTGTATCTGAAGTTGAATTTCATTTATGAAGGAAATGTGTCAAAGAATTTTGTTTCCACTAACCATTCAGAAACGTCCAGTTTCATTCTAAAAGTTGTAACTTCTTCCTGAGTCTCTCCATCAGTGTCGACTCCGGTTTGAACAATGTAAGGCTGAACACCGTTACTGACAATCCTCATTTTGGCTGCGTGAGATTCTCCAGCTTTGTTGTTGTTGAGCAACCGAAGCGCGAGCTGTTAAAGCTCCGCCCTCTTCTGGAAAGGGGGCCGGGAGCAGCAGCTCATTTGCATTTAAAGGGACACACACAAAAACGGCGTGTCTTTGCTCAAACCCAAATAGGGGCAAATTTGACAAGCTATAATAAATGATCTGTGGGGGATTTTGAGCTGAAACTTCACAGACACATTCTGGGGACACCAGAGACTTATATTACGTGCTTTTGAAGTGGCAGTTAGGTGTCTTTACACAGACTGTTTAATGCTGCTCAGAGGTAAATAAATTAATTTACACAGCCATTTTAACTGCATATTGTTTTGGTGGGCTTTGGTGGGTCAGAGCAGGCATTATTTATCTCTTATCTCTTATCTTAAACAATTATCTCAACTGGCCTTCAATCTTGAATGTTTTTTTTTTTCATTGCAATGCATTCTGTGCTTGCTTCACTGTGAAGGACACACACAATGCTGTCTGAGTTTATTTTTAACATTATATAGTTTATAAAACTCCTACAAAACAATAGCATTCAGTTGCAAACCCTGTTTAGCCCAAGATTAGCTTCAGTATTATTCTGCACTGGGCTTTGGAGTGGGTTAAAAAATAATTCACAGCAGTGAATCCTTGAATTTGAATTACTCTGACATCTGTAAAAAGTCTGCAGTCTTTTTGTGCTGATGTCCAGGGTCTTATTTGTCACTTTCATGCTTCAATCTAATGCCTTATCTTCTCTGTCCTCTCCTCAGTCCTGAGAAGCTCTTCAAGGTCGTTCTAATGTTGGTTCAGGGTCAGTCGGGTGTCATATCGCCGCAGAGAACTACTTAACACACTGGGGGTAAAGCAAATCTCCTCAATCACAGCTGAATTTGCCAGTCAGGGAGGACTGGGCTCACATATGCTGGCGGGTTTAGCGCGTATGATGAGAGCAGTCGGCCGTGGTGATTTAGATGTGAATCGGGGCCAGGAGAGGGTCCCGCCGAGGTGATAAACGACCAGCAGATGATTCAGCCAAACCTTTGAGCTGAGCGCTTTCAAATACTGTAATGTGAGACGGCTCACTTTCATACAGCATTTAGCTCTGTGTTTTATATTCTGATGGAAGGTTTTGTATTGCTTGTCTTGTCTTTTACTCGATGCATTTATTTGATTAATAATACAGTAAAATCAGTAATATTGTGAAATATTATTAGAATATAAAATAGCTGTTTTCTATGTGAATATATTGTAAAATGAAATTTATCCCAGTGAAATCATTCTAATATGCTGATTTGCTGCTCAAGAAACATTTCTGATTATTATCAATGTTGAAAACAGTTCATATTTTTTGTGGAAACCATGATAAATTTTATTTTTCAAGAATCTATGATGAATAAAAAGAACAGCATTTATTTGAAACAGAATCTTTTGTAAAATTATAAATGTCTTTCTTTTAATCAAATGCATGCATCCTTGCTGAATAAAAAAGCATTTCTTTTAAAAAGCATGGTGTATAATTAGTGCTGGTTTGTTTTAACTGCAAAATTACAGTACAAAAACACGGTACGGCGCTCCAGGAGGTCTTTGTTCCTGGGAATATAATGCAAGCGGTCAGACACGACAATGACACGGCCATTCTGTATGGCACGGTCAAAATGATTCTTCCAAATCATTTTGACATGAGATACATTAAAAATGTATCAGACAACTAAAAACATAATTTACTAACAAAATGTTAATTGCTACAGTCTGTTTGAAATGTTTAATTACTCTGAATGAATTATTTCTTAAAAAATAGGTTTGAATGAATGATTCAATGACTCACTCATAAAGACTTCACTTGTTTCATTACTAGATGAATCAGTGTTTTTGAATGAATCTCTTAAAAGAATGACTCAATGACTCACTCATAGACTTCACTTGTTTTATTACTGGATGAATCAGTGTTTTTGAACAAAACTCTTGAATGAATGATTCAATGACTCACTCATAAAGACTTCACTTGTTTCATTACTAGATGAATCAGTGTTTTTGAATGAATCTCTTAAAAGAATGACTCAATGACTCACTCATAGACTTCACTTGTTTTATTACTGGATGAATCAGTGTTTTTGAACAAAACTCTTGAATGAATGATTCAATGACTCACTCATAAAGACTTCACTTGTTTCATTACTAGATGAATCAGTGTTTTTGAATGAATCTCTTAAAAGAATGACTCAATGACTCACTCATAGACTTCACTTGTTTTATTACTAGATGAATCAGTGTTTTTGAACAAAACTCTTGAATGAATTATTCAATGACTCACTCATAAAGACTTCACTTGTTTCATTACTAGATGAATCAGTGTTTTTGAATTAATCTCTTAAAAGAATGACTCAATGACTCACTCATAGACTTCACTTGTTTTATTACTGGATGAATCAGCGTTTTTGAACAAAACTCTTGAATGAATGATTTAATGAGTCACTCATAAAGACTTCACTTGTTTCATTACTGGATAAATCAGCATTTTTGAACAAATCTCTTGAATGAATGATTCAATGACTCACTCATAAAGACTTCACTTGTTTCATTACTGGATGAATCAGCATTTTTGAACAGATCTCTTGAATGAATGATTCAATGACACTCACAGTTTTCACTTGTTTCATTACTGGATGAATCAGGATTTTTGAACGAATCTCTTGAATGAATGATTCAATGACTCACTCATAAAGACTTCACTTGTTTCATTACTGGATAAATCAGCATTTTTGAACAAATCTCTTGAATGAATGAATCAATGACTCACTCATAAAGACTTCACTTGTTTCATTACTGGATGAATCAGCATTTTTGAACAAAACTCTTGAATGAATGATTCAATGACTCACTCATAAAGGCTTCACTTGTTTCATTACTAGATGAATCAGTGTTTTTGAATGGATCTCTTAAAAGAATGACTCAATGACTCACTCATAGACTTCACTTGTTTTATTACTGGATGAATCAACGTTTCTGAACAAATCTCTTGATTAAATGATTCAACCACAAATAAATTTTTTTTCGCTTGATTGAATGATTAGCAATGTAATTAACGCAATCGTTATTTGAAGCTCAATTACTTTCCAAAGTTTATTTACTCTATTTTGATGGATACCATAGACAGTGTTTATATCTGAACTATAAACTTTTTTCCCAGTATTTCTATGATAAAATAAATATTTGTAACACAGAAATAATGATACTGTGCTGTTGAAAATACTGTTTGTGAAGCTATTTTCTACCTAAACATGACAACGGCTCTCTCCGGATAAACAGCAGTGCCAACGCAGATCTAAAAATTGTGTCATTTACTCACCCTTATGTCGCACCCTATATTCAACACTTAAGGATCATACTAACATGCTACTTGTTCACCATCCACTTTCATTTGATGGAAAACAGCAGCTTGGACATTTGGCTAGAAAGAAAACCATACGGATTGGAACAACATGAGGGTGAGTAAATGAAGATAAAAACAAAACTGACCATAATGATCCTTCTGAAGCAGCTTCTCTATGAGGCTGAACCGCAGTAAGCAGATGTTGCACCGCTGTTATAATAACACGGTTTTAATGACTCTGCTGGTGAGTTGAGCGAGATCATATGGATTCCTGGCTGTTGCGTTGACAATATCTGCATTACAACAACACAATTCAACTTGAAAATGACCTCTTTATCACCTCCAAACAATATGGCCCAGCTAAATGGCTCCAGTAGGAACTAGAATAAGGAGAAAAATGGATTTGTTTGGATTTTGATGATGTGTAACACATACGTCATGCACATTCACCATTGATCCACTTCATTTGACTGCAGGATTATAGAGAAGTGCAACATGAGAGATTTGCCTGTTATAGGCTATTATTCACTAATTTAATGACTAGTAAACTACTGTACAGTCAATGATGGAAAATCAAAGAAGAATGTCCATGTACAGAGGGCTCACGTCAAGTCTGAGATGCTAATATTTTGCATTATTTATTATTACAAATTATATATGAGTATATGAATTAGTATATGATTTTTTTTTTTTTTTTTAAATCAAGCCGTTTGTATTAGTTACATGATCAATGACACATTTACTTACATTTGATTTGTCACATGTAGAAATAGAACAGAACTGTAATAAATATTATTTTACTTCATAATGTTTTTTGTTTACATTTTTAAAAAATCATAACTTTTTCATAGAATTTATTTATAGATTTAAACGAAAAAAATTCACATGTTAAAAATAAACTACTGATCTCAAACTTATATTAAAAAAGTATAGGTTTGAATGAATGATTCAATGACTCACTCATAAAGACTTCACTTGTTTCATTACTAGATGAATCAGCGTTTTTGAACGAATCTCTTGAATGAATGATTCAATGACTCACTCATAAAGACTTCACTTGTTTCATTACTAGATGAATCAGCGTTTTTGAACGAATCTCTTGAATGAATGATTCAATGACTCACTCATAAAGACTTCACTTGTTTCATTACTAGATGAATCAGCGTTTTTGAACGAATCTCTTGAATGAATGATTTAATGACTCACTCATAAAGACTTCACTTGTTTCATTACTAGATGAATCAGCGTTTTTGAACGAATCTCTTGAATGAATGATTTAATGACTCACTCATAAAGACTTCACTTGTTTCATTACTAGATGAATCAGCATTTTTGAATGAATCTCTTGAATGAATGATTTAATGACTCACTCATAAAGACTTCACTTGTTTCATTACTAGATGAATCAGCATTTTTGAATGAATCTCTTGAATGAATGATTCAATGACTCACTCATAAAGACTTCACTTGTTTCATTACTAGATGAATCAGCATTTTTGAACGAATCTCTTGAATGAATGATTCAATGACTCACTCATAAAGACTTCACTTGTTTCATTACTGGATGAATCCGCATTTTTGAATGAATCTCTTGAATGAATGATTCAATGACTCACTCATAAAGACTTCACTTGTTTCATTACTAGATGAATCAGCATTTTTGAACAAATCTCTTGAATGAATGATTCAATGACTCACTCATAAAGACTTCACTGCATTTTTGAACGAATCACTTGATTAAACGATTCAACCACAAATACAGTTTTAACAGTCATTTGATTGAATGATTAACGATGTAATTAGTACTTCTGTGATAATATGTGATATTTCAGGATTTCTGTGATAATATGAATATTTGTAAGACAGAAATAATGATACTGTGTGGTTGAAAAGACTGTTTGTGAAGCTTTTTCATACCTAAACATGACGACTGCTGTCTCTGGCTTTAAACGAAAATTAAATGAAAAAAATTCTATTTAAATGGAAAAAAAAAATCACATAAAAAAAAAAAAAAAAAAAAAAAAAATCATACTGATCCCAAACTTTTGAATGGTAAAATATAACCTGAATTAGTGCTTGTTTGTTTCAACTGCAAAATTAACAGCAATTAAACGGCAGACATTTAATTAGCCTACTAAAGTCACTTCAACTGTAATGAAGTAGCTAATGATACAAGTTTAGTCCTAAGACAAAAGCGCACAGTACATAAACCTTAAAACTAGCAAGTGCGACAGACGGTGTTCATTTGTATGTAATAAAATGAAGAGGCATTGGTTTTATTATGATAGTCCTGTCATCCCTGCTGTTTCCATCAGTGTGGCACAGCATCCACGTCCAACATTTTGCGGTTGCGTATGGTGCTATAAAGCTCTTTGTGCAGGAGGACAGGTGGACGGGTTTGACATGACAGTCCAAATGGGATGAAGTCCACGTCTGTAATTGTCATCAGAAAAAAAGAGCTCCAAGAGCTAAAGAAAAGAGGCCTGCAAACGGCCAAATCCACCTGCTGACGCCAGTCAAAGCACAGCGGCACAAACCCACGCAAACACAACGGTCTGTGCGTCCGCCTGCTCTGGTCTCGCTCCAAACGCTGCCAAATGCTTCTGCCTTTCATTGATCTCTCTTTAACTGGAACCTAAATGCTCTGGCTAATTTATCTACGGTTCATTTGTCACTTGAAGACTCTACAGTCATTATCTAATCTTTGCCACTTTTATATATTTTGTAGTTTTACCATTTAGACAGTAAGAAACCATACGTATACCTAGACCCCACTTAGCAACAAAGTCAGAACACCTGCATAGAAATGCAACAATTTTTTTTTTTAAGAATATATAAAATGTAGCAGTTGGCTTAATTTGAGTTCAATATACTTATATGTATCAACATTTTACTTGATGTACATCAATTAATTTATAAGTATGCATGCAAGTATGTATGTGTGCAAGTATGTAAGCAAGTATGCTTGTATGTAAGTATGCATGCAAGTATGTATGTAGGTATGTATGTATTTATGTGTGCTTGTATGCAAGTATGCATGCGAGTATGTATGTATGTATGTACATATGCAAGTGTGCATGAAAGTATCAATGTATACAAGTATGCTTGTATGTAAGTATGCATGCAAGTATGTATGTATGCATGTATTTATGTGCGCTTGTATTTAAGTATGCATGCGAGTATGTATGTATGTATGCAAGTATGCTTGTATGTATGTAAGTATGTATGTATGTACACTCTAAAAAAAATGCTGGGTTGTTTGAACTCATATTTGGGTCAAATATGGACAAACTCAACCATTGTTTTAAATTTTTAAGTAAAATTTTTTAAACCCAACGGTTGGGTTTGTCCATATTTGACCCAAACATGGGTTGAAACAAACCAGCATTTTTTAGAGTGCATGCATTTATTAATTTATAATCTCAATTGATTAATCATAAAGTGACTTAAAAATACTTACTTAGAATAAACTGAATAAAATGTGTTATTTTAAACTTGTTAGTTCTTGTTACACACCGAACAGAGTTAAATCTATCAAAAGCGACTCAGATAGCGACTAGATACAGTTTTTTTTTTTTTTCTATTTTGAATTAGTTTTTATTTTTGTATTTTCCACTTTCATTTTGATATTAATAATTTTGTTGTGTGTTTTGTCATTTTACATCTATATAACTTATTTATTTCACTTTTAGTCTTTTAGTCTAACTAAACTAAAATTAAACTCGTACATAAAATTTAAACTGAAAACGAGAAAAGTTGCTTTGGCAACTAACTGAAATAAAATAAAAAAAATTTTGTATTTTATTTTATTTCAGTTAATGTATTATTTTAAGTAATGATTTTTTTTTAAGGTTTTAGTTTTAGTTATATAATAACACTGGTTGAGTATCTTGCACACCACAAATATGCTTACTGGCAAAAAGTGCTGAATATGCTTTTAAGGACACAAAACTACCGAACAATAAACTGATTGCTATCATGATTTCATTGCCCAACAAAATAAATGAATACAAATAAAAGAGGAGGCCCAATGTGTCTCAGTACAGTGTGGAGCAATCAGCTCTGGGCTTGTAGGGATGTTTGTGAAGGTCACGGTGAAGTCCTTGGCCAGATACGATAAGGGACTTTGCTCAGCGGTCTTATCCACTGGACCGGCGCTGACCTCTGGATTCAATAGTGAGCTGCAAACCCATCTCCAGCAGTCAGATCACTGGATTGATTCAGGGATGAGAGAGAGAGAGACACAGAGCCGCGTCTGTCAATGCCCCTGTCTGAGCACTGCTTTAATTCAGCACTTTTTGGTCGATGTGGGAGGGTTGGAGTCTGACAGGCTTTTTTGCCTGTCATCTAATGCAAAGGTGTAATGGGAAAACGCCTTGAGCCGCCTCCTCGCCCAGTTTGCCCAGCCTAGACAATCGAGCGCCGCTGCCAAGCTCGCCTCGGTCCTGAAGACAGCCTGTCAATCGCGGCTGTGACAGAAATAAAAGCCTGGCAAACTGGTGGGGGGATTTGAGACTCAATGATGTGTTTTGTTCTGATACGCCGAAACACGCACAGACAATATCTGACACAACAGCGCTTTACAATCTTTCAGAATTCAGCTTCAGAATTGCAACGAAGGGGAAAAATTACAGCCTTGTTAAATTCCATTCTTTGTTTTCTCTGCAGGGTGAAAACAACGTCCTTTTGTTTATCAATGAAAACAATGTCTGGTTAAAAAATTCAAATGTTTTCCTTTCCATCTTTGTGCTACTTTTTTTTCCTAATGTCTCATAACAATAAAAATGTTTTCTTTATTCGTACTGTGAATTTTAATAAATCACATTAGAGATGACAGATGCAGAGAAATTGCCCAAAACAAACAAGGTCGAGTTTGACACCTTGTTCAAAACATTAAAGTTAATGTGATATATTGTATCTTTCTGATGCCAAAGAGATGTTTCAGTCTTGTGTAGAAATGCTGAAAGGATTTGTTTTTAGGGGTTCAAGCACGTAGTGCTGAAATGTTTGAAGTGGGCGGGGCTACTTTTACTAAAATGGTTGTAACTCGTGAACAGAATGAGATATTTTCACCAAACTTGGTACACCTGTGTATGGGCTCAGTCTTTGGTCACAGTAAAAAAATCGTGGTGATTGGCCACTTGGTGGCACTATAACAGGAAAAAAAACTTGAAAACAGCTATGACTACACAAATGTTAATCCGATTGACTTGAAAATTGGCATCCAGTGTCTTGGTCCAAGGAGTCATGATTGTCTATAAGGGCACTGGTGTATCTCAAAAAACATGGCAGCCATCATACTGAACAAATTTGCCTCAAGGACCACTGCTGTCAATCAAATCATTCATTAAATATTCGTAATTATGTAAAAAGACCTACTTTTGCCAACTAGTCCTGGGTTTTTCCATTCAATCTGAATAAAACCAATGCAGTACAATTCTCTGGAGTCTCTAGATCAATAATTACCAAAAAAAAAGTTGAATTTTACCCTTTGGGTAGCTATAACAGGGTCATTTAGAAAAGGGGTGTGGCCAAGTGCACACAAAAGCCTATAACTCTGAAATGAAAACTCAGAACTTCATAAAAATAGGTAAGCACATGCAGCATATGATTCTGAAGAAGCATGACAATTTTTATGGAGATCGGACCATAGGTGGCGCTATAACTGTTAAAAAGCTTTAAAAACATATATTTCCAATAGTAAACTGCCTGAATTGGCTGTATTGTTTTCCATCTATGATTGAGATGGTTGCAGGTTTGCTAAATGGAACAGTATCTTTTTACACATGTGCTTAAAGTGCTTGAACCCCGATAATTGCTGCTCGCAGCTATATTTTTTCTTACTTTTTGATTTTCTTCACATGAACAATCACAGACACCATTGATTGATATCATTAGCTATGTATATATCACCATTAACATGTATTCTGTCTGAAAACAGCTATAACTACGCAACTGTTAGTCTGATTGACTTGAAAATTGGCATCCAGTGTCTTGGTCCAAGGAGTCACGGTCGTCTATAGGGACATTGGCATATCTCAAAAAACATGGTAGCCATCGGCCAATGAATTTTGAGCACCTATTAGACAAGGTTAACAGAGGCTGATCGGAACGAAACTCGGTGGGCATGTTCGACTCATGGTCCTAGAGGTTTGTGCGAATTTTGAAATAAATCGGCCATTAGGTGGCGCTAACGATTTTTACACCTCTGTAATCGTGTGGAGTTTCACACACACACAAAATATTCATATCATTTGTTAGATCTCTTCATACTGAACAAATTTGCCTCAAGAATCACTGCTGTCAATCAAATCGTTCACGATTATGTAAAAAAAAACCTACTTCCAAACTAGTCCTCGGTTTTTCACTCAATCTGAATAAAAACAATGCAGTACAATTCTCTGGACTCTCTAAGTCAATAATTATCAAAAAAAAAGTTGAACTTTAACAGGGTCGTTTAGAAAAGGGGCGCGGCCAAGTGCTCACGAAAGCCTATAACTCCCAAATGAAAAGTCAGAACTTCATGAAAATATGTAAGCACATGCAGCATATGACTCTAAAGAAGCATGCCAATTTTTATGGAGATCAGACTATAGGTGGCGCTATAACTGTTAAAAAGCTTTAAAAAACATATATTTCCTATAGTAAACTGCCTGTATTGGCTGTAAATGGTCTTTTCCAACTATGATTGAGATAAATAAAACATAATACCTTTTTATACATGTGCTTAAAGGCCTTAAAGAGCTTGAACCCCGACAATTGCTGCTCGCAGCTATATTTTTTCTTTTTTGATTTTCTTCACATGAACAATTACAGATACCATTGATTGATATCATTAGCTAATAGCTATGTATATATATATATCACCATTAATATGTATTCTGTCTCCCTTATTAATAATAAGGCCACAAGAAAAACAGTACTTTCAAGTAAAGTAGGGCAAGGTTATACAATAGTGGATCCATCATACAATGCATTCCATGAGAAATAAAAAGGTTTTGATATGTTAAAATACTTTCTCCTATCTTAAAATTAAATAAAAATTCACCTTATTACATATATAATACATGCTCCATGTCTTACTGTGAACAATCCATCAGTTATTCTTAGGAAATCAATAGTCTTGTCGTCATAATCTTTCATCAAAAAATAATAACTTGCTCCACCTCTGAAATGACTTTCCTCTGTTGTCACCTGGACGAGGTGATCATAAGCTAATGTTAACCAGCTTAAAACGCCGTTTAGCCTTTCAAAACATATCTGTTCATCTGACCAATGGCAGACACATGGAAAGAGTCATTAATTGACTCTACGCACACCGATTGCATCTGTACTTCTGCTAAAGTCTCAGCTTTTGTTACAGTAGCCTATCCTCCCATAACAAACTGTGTTTTAAGAAAACTCATATTTGTCGTTTTTTTAATAACCATCAATCACAAATAATTTGCTACATTAGGCCTATATTATATATATATATAACAATCAGCATGTAATCTGGCGTTTCATGTTTTCTTTCAGGCTAAACTTTGTTCTCGGCTTTTATCTCGTCTCAGAATCATAATTATGTTTAAATAACTGAGTGGCCAATATTTTTCCTTCACAGCACAAAACTGCTCTTAAATAAACATGTGCTGACTTTTGTAACGTAAATGTTTTCATCGAGTTAATGTGCACTTTTTTATTGCTTTATTTTATGCAAGCAAAGAAAAGCCACTGGTGGGCCGTCAGCTGCTCATAACGCTGATGCAAACACAGTCTGTGAAAAACAAGAACAAACAGAAGAACTGAGGAGGAAAAGCTCTCTCTGTCTGTCTTTGTATTCACTATATATTATATTTACACTCCTGTTCAAAAGTTTAAGTTATAATGTATCTCTATTTTAATGTATAATGCATGTCAAAATGATTTTGCAAACAAGAACTAATTCAAGTTACATTATACACCGTTCAATAATATATATATATTTTTAAGTATTAATTAATTCAGCAAGAACACATTAAATTGTAAAAACATTTATAATGTTACAAACAATTTGTATATCAAATAAATGCTGTTCTTTTGAACTTTCTATTAATCAAAGAATCCTGAAAAAAAAAAATATCATGGTTCCACAAAAATATTAATTGGAATGACATCATATTAGAATGATTTCTGAAGGATCATGTGACACTGAAGACTGGAGTAATGATGCTGAAAATTCAGCTTTGATCGCTGGATATAAATTACAGTTTAAAATATATTCACATAGAAAACAGCTGATTTAAATTGTAATAATATTTCACAATATTACTGATTTTTCTGTATTTTTTGACCAAATAAATGCAGTCTTGGTGAGCAGAAGATAAGAAAAATAAAAAATAATAACTTACTGACAGCAAACTTTTGAACAGAAATGTACATATTATTATAATAGCATTATTTACAATACAATATAATATTATTTAATTTATAATATTCACACTATTAAAATATTATAATATTATTTATTTGGTAATATATAATCAGTATGATGTTTCTTTATATTTATATTATTATAAGTTATATTATTGTTTAATCTATTATATTATATTCACACCATCTATCTGACAGATGTAAATAATAAAAATAAAGATAAAAGCAGTGTGTTTTACTAAATGTTGAAACTCATCTGTTGATCTGCTCTGCCTCCTAATGGCACAATGCTGCAAATACAAAAGTACAGAACACACACACACTCACACACACACACACACACACACACACACACTGTACAGTCAGAGGCTAATATTATCTCTCCAAACACACGCTTCCAGCTTGTACCGTAAAGAAAATCCCCTGGATTCTTTTCTCCCTGTGTGGTCAAGCAGCTGTATGTTCGGCCACAGGAAGTGAGGAGCTCTGCTGCTTCCTGTTCAGGGTGTGACAGATCATGTGTGTGTTTATTGATGTGCTGATGACACATTTCTGGGGTCTGAAATACAGTGTGACGTGTGTTGTTTCTCACTGCACCTGTTTCTGGAGCTCAGCAGAACACGAGGAACACAGTTCTGTCCTGTTCACTGGATTCCTGAAGAACATCCATCTGCGGCCCATGACATGGATATTTAGTGGTCTTGGTCTTTGTTAAGAATCCTGAAAAATAAAATGAAGCAGCACAACTGTTTTCAACATTGATAATAATCTTAAATGTTTCTTGAGCAGCAAATCGTCATATTAGAATGATTTCTGAAGGATCATGTGACACTGAAGACTGGAGTAATGATGCTGGAAATTCAGCTTTGATCACTGGATATAAATTATATTTTAAAATATATTCACATAGAAAACAGCTGTTTTAAATTGTAATAAGTTTTTATATTTTTTCCTGTAATTTTGATCAAATAAATGCAGCCTTGATGAGCAGAAGAGAGTTTTTTAAAAACATGAATCACCTGAATGTGTTTTACTCCTTTGCAAGCTAACGTTGAATCACCCGCAGCATGCTTTTTTTCCTTCTTCTTGCAATTAAAGCTTATAAAGTTCACAAACAGCCCTAAAGGCTCTTATCACAAAAGGTCTGAAGTGGTCATTTTAAGCGTGAATGTAAAAGTCAGACCTGCAGAAATGTGACAGACAGATTTTAAGCTATTTATGGACCTTCTAATCTTTTGAGATCTGACAGCTTGGTGATTTTCTTCACCAGGTGGACTTTTTATACAGCAAAACCTCAAACAATCCCGGACACGCAGGGGACAGACCTGACGTCTGAATTTCACAAAACACATTAGGACATTTTGCCAGGTCAGGGTCACACGTCTCACAGAAAACAAAAACCACGAATCAAATCTCAACCGTTTGTGAGCATGTGAGATTAAACTGAGGACAAATGGAAAGTCTTAGATGTTTCTGCCCGCAGTAATCTCACATTTGTCTCCTCTAGAGTTGATCTCAATGTCTCGAACTCTGCTCAGATTTGACAGAGACACAGAAGTCAGAGATCTCAATATGAATCAGTGTTATTTTAATATCATTACTATTATAGTTATTCACAGTAGTGGCCAAAAGTGAAAACACAGGGACATCTTCACCCTTTATTCAAATATTATTAAAAATTTTGTAAGCATATTGCATAGCTGTGCTTGTAGTCGATTGTTTTATTTCGGATGATAACGCAATGAAACGTGCCAAATTATTACATAAGCATTCATATTACATTCTGAGCAATTTTTTTTATTTGCAAAATAGTTTTGTCAGATAAATACCTTAACCAAGTTTAGTGTTTTGTTTTTCTTCATTTATAAAATATTTTTAAAAAATTATAAATATTTTCCTCATATTTTAATGGTTTAATCAAACTTGTGTATATATATATATATTTTTTTTTTTTTCTGTTTTCATTTTAATTATAATTAAAAGGTTTTTTTGTTAATTTTATTAAGTTTTTAATGTCTATATGGTTTTTATTATTATTTCAGTTTTAGTTTTAGTTGTTAAACTAAATGAAAATGAAAAATGTTGCTTTGATAACTAAATGAAAAATTTTTTTTTTTATATATTTTATTCAGATTTATATTATCTATATATAATATATATTACTTATATATTTTTGTATTTTATTTATATATTATTTAAATATTTTTTATATTTTATTTTATTTCAGTTAAAGTTTATTTTAGGTCAAGTAACTTTTTTATGGATTTGTTTTAGTTTACTGTAGTAACCCTGAAACGAACTGAAATGAAACATTTCTCATCAGTTTCTCTCAAGATCAAATGATCCGAGCTGCTTCTACATTAGATGGATAGTTCACCCAAAAATAAAAATTCTGTCATCATTTCCTCACCATCAAGTTGTTCCAAACCTGTATGAATTTCTCTCTCCTGCTGAACGCAAAAGAAGATATTTTGAAGAATGTCGGAAACCAAACAGACCCCATTGACTTCCATAGTACTTTTTTGGTACTGTTTGGTTACCCACATTCTTCAAAATATCTTATATTTGTGTTCAGCAGAAGAAAGAAACTCATACAAGTTTGTAACAACTTGAAAGTGAGTAAATGATGACAGAATTTTTAATTTTTGGAGTGAACTATCCCTGTAATGTCATAGCTCTGTACTGTCTGACAGATGATTTCTCTGGAGAAATGTGGGTATTTAAACTCAAGTCTCCTGAGCGATGAAAGAGAAACCTCTGAGCAATAACATCTCCCTCTGAGATCAACCATTTGTAAACAGCAAAGTCTTCTGTTATTATACTGTTGGTTTCTGTTGCTGTACTTCAGAGACTCTTGTGTTTGTGAGGTCTAGGTGGGTTTCTTAACGCTGAAAGTGTTGATTTCTGCTAAAGCGATCAATTTCAGCAGAAGCTTCTCAGTAAAGATGGATACTGCTGTAGAAACATTCACAGGCTCTTGAGAAAATCCCCACAATAACAAGCCTCAAACAGATATCAATCCAGCTCAATCCAGTTTACTCGCAATTTGTGCACAAACTCACATTTACTTCCAGAAGCTTCTTCCGAAGGTCATTTATAAATGTTAAAGGACAATAAAATCACATTTGTACCTGAGAGAGTGTGATGATCTTGATTCCTGATGTTCGTATCCCTGTGTTGGCTGTGTTCAGAATGGAAAACTAGTATACTAGCTATACTCTAATATGTGAAACAATACATTATGCAATAGGTTTTGATCAGTAATAAGCTACGTTTTTCTCACATGATTAAATTGTATATTTAAAGTATTTAAGGAATAAATATGCTTATTTCCAATTTTTTTTTGTTAAAATGTATTACATTTTGGCTGCCTGATCAAATGAAAGTTGTTACAAATGCAGTTGATATTATTTCTGGTTCTTTTGACAATAGAAATAGAAGGTCATCCATGTATTTCATGCATATAGAAAATTCACATACTGTGTTCAGTATGCATAATGTATACAGTAGAAATAGTAAGAATAGTATAGTAGTGTGCATTTCCAAACACAGCCTTTCTTTCATGTCCATGATTCAAAGTGTGCTGATTTGCAGTCAACTTTCTGTTTCCATCAATTACTCTGGTGAAAAAAACAAGAAAACAGAAGTTATTAATCATAAGATTACATTCATAAGTACAGGAACTAGTCATGATAACTAACAATTATCACCCAAACCGTCTTGAAAGGAGGAGGAAAAGGCTGAGAAACAAGTGCTCAACAGAATGAGGAAACATTACATAAAAAGAAGATGAAGATGAAAAATCAGGGAAAGAGAAATCAGTGTAAAAATCACAAAATCAGTGTTTGTGAAGCTATTGTAGTTGGTAAAAAATACAAGATACTCCTTTAGGTAGCTAAACTAAATGAGGAAAGATGTGAAAGTTTGTCTATATTTTTGGTATGAATGTATTTGATTACATAATTCAATTTAATAATCAGAACTGTGTTTATCTGGCACAAAATTCATACATCAAGCATGAACAAAATTAAAAATGCATTGGGAAAAATGCATGTTTAGCAAAATTATGATATACTAGAAAAAATAAAACTTTCTGTGAACACTTTTCAATGAATCAATTAATTGAATCTACTTACTGAAGTGGTTCATTGATTCGATTCGCTTGAGAGAGAAATGACGCCCAGAAACAAAAACAGATGAAAAAACTGAGAAAACAGATGAACTACTTACACATGCTGTAAAACACAGTGAGAATACAGCTAGTTTTTCAACGTTTTCCACGTCGATTACCTGCTAACTGCAGCAATCCAGAGAAAACATTTGACCAGCGCCACCCAGTGGATACTCAATAACATCTGCTTAAGGTTGAATTAAATAATTATGTTGCAAATAGATCAAATAAATCATTGTAATTGTGTACATTTCTGTAGCTCTAGAGCTGTACTGATACATACAAGACTGTGACACTATCATAAAACTCCAAAGGGTTTATTTGTCTCAAAACCTCAAGTAGCTCATACTTTGAATCAGAGAGAGAAAATATAGGTTTTAAGGACGCGTCCCTTATGTTTTCATTACTTACATTTTAGTAGGCAGGTTGAGAAAACACCTAAAATGCTTGAAAATTCTGACCTTCAACTGTTAGTTAAGAAAAGAGTCTGTGGTGTTTAAATGTGAAGAAGTGCTGCAAGCTGAAGAACACTGTTTTTCTGCGTGACTGTGCAGATGAATATGTATCCTTCGCATAACTAAAAAGATCCTACTGCTCATAAAACATTCACTAGGCTTAATGTATATAACCAGTTTAGATGGAAAGGATCTCAAGCTGTCTAGCTGAAGGCATTACTGTAGCTTTACCCATTAATAGACACGGTACTTCCTTGAAAATAAATTCCAGCACAGCTACAACAACCATAATGAAATGAGCTTCACAACAGATAACGCTTTACACTGAACTCTGTTAGAGAGATACAGTTGAGCTCAAAAGTTTACATACCCCTTGCAGAATCTGCAAAAATGTTAATCATTTTAACAAAATAAGAAGGATCATGAAAATTGCATGTTATTTTTTATTTAGTACTGTCCTGAATAAACTATTTCACATAACAGTTGTTTACATAAAGTCCACAAGACAAAAAAATAGCAGAATTTATAAAAAATGACCCCATTCAAAAGTTTCTTAATACTGTGTGTGGTTACCTGGATGATCCACGACTGTTTTTTTGTTGTGTGATGGTTGTTCATGAGTCTCTTGTTAGTCCTGAGCAGTTAAACTGAGCTCTGTTCTTCAGAAAAATCCTCCAGGTCCTGCAGATTCTTCAGTTTTCCAGCATCTTCTGCATATTTGAACCCTTTCCAGCAGTGACTGAATGATTTTGAGATCCGTCTTTTCACACTGAGGGACTCAAACAAAACTATTACAAAAGCTGCAAACTTTCACTGATGCTCCCGAAGGAAACACGATGCGTTAAGAGTCAGGGGTGAAAACAAGAAGTTGATGTGCAAGTTTTTTTTTAATTTGTTTAAAGAATATATTTTTTCATTTAGTTCTGCCCTTTGGAAGCTACAAAAGATACATGTTTCCCAGAAGACAAAAAAAGTACAACTTATTCTGTTCATCCAATTCAAAAAGTTTACATCCCCGACTCTTAATGCGTCGTGTTTCCTTCTGGAGCATCAGTGAATGTTTGAACCTTGTTTAATAGTTGTGTTTGAGTCCCTCAGTTGTCCTCAGTGTGAAAAGACGGATCTCAGAATCATACAGTCACTGCTGGAAAGGGTTCAAATATGCAGAAGATGCTGGAAAACTGAAGAATCTGCAGGACCTGGAGGATTTTTCTGAAGAACAGAGCTCAGTTTAACTGCTCAGAACAAACAAGAGACTCATGAACAACCATCACAAAACAAAAAAACTGTTGTAGATCATCCAGGTAACCACACACTATTAAGAATCAAGGGTATGTAAACTTTTGAACAGGGTCATTTTTATAAATTTAGCGATTTTTATGTCTTGTGGACTTTAGTTAAATAGTTAAATAGTTTATTCAGGACAGTACTAAATAAAAAATAACATGCAATTTTCATGATCCTTCTTATTTTGTTAAAATGATTCACATTTTTCTAGATTCTGCAAGGGGTGTGTAAACTTTTAGCTCAGCTGTACATATGGCAGTTTCTCTGTTCAATAAAACACTTTACTCACCTGTTGAGTCATAAAAACACCATCATCTCCACGTCGCTTTTATAACATTTCAAATCTCAGTTCTCGCCATCTCCAAAAAGCAGAGCTTGCCTAAAATCAATGGGTTTACAATTCTCCAAATTCTTTAAACACTCTTTCAATGAAGTAAAGCAGACGGTCAAGCTTGATCTGTGATTTAATAATGCAAGTCCTGTTCAAATAAATTAAATCAACAAATGCAGACTGTCTTATAATACAGTTGCTTCACATATAACACAAATCATAACAGTGCACTCGATGTTTGCCAACGAGGTTGGATGCAAATAAATTTTATATACATTTACAAAACAATATTTAATGTCAAAAGGAAAGTTCAGGTAGGCATTTTATCAGGCTTGTCCAGGGTCATGTTATAGACCTTTCCAGCCCATCATCATCTTCATCAAATAAATATAAACAAAAGGAGATTTTTACACTTTTGAAAGTCCAGCGTCCTACTGTAATCAAAACAGGTCATTCACATTCAACCGAGAAGCTGTTCGAGTCGTTCATGTAGCCGAGTCTCTTCCGCTGCTCTCAAGGAAGAGATCCAGAAACAGTCTCTTTCTGCTGCAGCTTCAGGATCAGTTCCAGCAGATTCATCTGCATCATCACCTCCTGTGACAGACGGAGAAAACTGGGTTTGAAGGAATGAAAGAAAAGGATGCAGAGTAGGAGTTACCCAGCTAACCGGGAACGTTCTCTCAAAGTTAAGAACAAACGTTCTTCAAGTAACGTTAATAGAGTCCAACAGTCGGGTTCTGGAAGTAAAAACTCATTTTCTCCATAGGGAAATTGATTTTTAACTATAAATCTTTAAAAATTGCTCTTCTGTAAGCTACAAGGTTGTTAATCGATGGTACTGTTGAAGCCGCCTGTCTGCATTATTTCAACTTATTTGTTTAACAGTAGAATTTGTGGTGAAAAACTACATTACTCATGATGCTGCACAGAAAATTACACCAGAGAGTCAAAACAAGCTCCGCCCACTCCCATGAAGCACGGCACGTAATCGAAAATTAAAATATATTGTTTCTATAGAAATAATCAAGATTTTTAAATGAGTAGTTTTATATTTCTACATCGTTTTAATTCAATTATGCTGTTCGCAGTGTTTCATGGGATTGTAGTTCTTTGTATCACTAAAGCTTTTGTCTTTTTGTCCAATTTTCAAATACTTTTTTGCTTCAAATTCAAAGTTTGTAGTGTCATGATTCTCCTCATAGCTGGTTGGTTTGGTTCATGGCTTACAAAGCTGTAATGAAGATTTTTTTTAAATCCCTACAGGAAAAAATAAATGGGAAAAATACTTCCGGAACAAACGCTGCTGAAAAAGTGGATGGGCGCTAATGCATTCTATAAAATATTTGTTCAAAATTATCTGATCTTTAATCATGTTCTGAAAACATTCATGGAAGGTTTTTTTTCTGAAACATTTTAGTTGGACGTTCATCTAACATTTTTTAAATGTTACTGCATTCAGAAACAACGCTTTCATAACTTAAGAACATTAGCAAATCGTTCTTAGAACATGTTTTTTGTTAGCTGTGAGCGACCTGTGGGTTGGTGGTGATGTAGAAACCCGGTACGCCTGCTTTCTCCAGCGTGTTCTGTTGATCCAGAACCTTTTGATCCATTTCAGCCACGATCTTCTCATCCATCATCCTCTGCTCATCTTTCACTCGCTGATCAAGAGCCTGAAACAGTGACAGTCAGACAGTGTTTGCTGTGGGACTCAATAAAAAAGACACCAACAGTCCATCTTACCTCATTTTCGGCTCGCTGGTTTGTTTTCAGAACAGCCAAATTATGAGACTTGCACGTCTGCAGAGCCTGTTTGTGTTTTCGAACCAAATCCTGCTTGAGAGCTGAAACAGACAGACAGACAAATCACACACTCCTTGTTTTCAGTATGGTCTGAAACACTCTCACACACACCTCTGTGTTCACTGTGTAGTTTCTGTCTCTGGTTATAGAGGTTTTTCTCTGTCAGGTGTTGAATGTCCAGCAGCCCTTGCACTATTTCATACACCGTCCCGTCAATGAGCGCTTGAGCCAGATCACTGAGCGTGGTGTACGACAAACGCTGCTGAAACGAGCTGAAACACAATTATTACATTCAATTTACATGAGAAGAGTGAGCAGACATGGTAGAAAGTGTTTAGACTGCCAAAGCATCGATATACATTATATACATGTAGATTTGTAGGAAAGGAACTACCAAATCTGTTAATGAACAGTAGTATTTGAGCATTATTAGATGGTCAAACAGACTGTTTCACATTGTTTTGAACACTGAATCGGCATGCTGCAACATTTGCAGTAATATGTTTGCATATTTTATTATACACTAGCAGTCAAAAGTTTGGAATAATTCATGTTTCTGAAAGAAGTCTCTTCTGCTCACCAAGGCTGCATTTATTTGATCAAAAATACAGTAAAAACAGTTCAATATTAATACAATGTAAATCAGCTGTTTTCTATGTGAATATATGTTAAAATGTAATTTATTCCAGTGATCAAAGCTGCATTTTCAGCATCATTACTCCAGTCTTCAGTGTCACATGATCCTTCAGAAATCATTCTAATATGCCGATTTGCTGTTCAAGAAACACTTATGATTATTATCAATGTTGAAGAACTGTGATGTGATGTGATTATATGTAATGTGATGACTGATGTGATGGTCTGTGATGTGATGGTCTGTGATGTGGTTGTCATTGTGATGATCTGTGATGTGATGATCTGTGATGTGTGATGATCTGTGATGTGATGAGATGATCTGTAATGTGATGATCTGTGATGTAATGATCTGTGATGTGATGACTGATGTGATGATCTGTGATGTGATGAGATGTAATGATCTGTAATGTGATGACTGATGTGATGGTCTGTGATGTGATGGTCTGTGATGTGGTTGTCATTGTGATGATCTGTGATGTGATGATCTGTGATGTGTGATGATCTGTGATGTGATGAGATGATCTGTAATGTGATGATCTGTGATGTAATGATCTGTGATGTGATGACTGATGTGATGATCTGTGATGTGATGAGATGTAATGATCTGTGATGTGATGACTGATGTGATGATCTGTGATGTGGTTGTCATTGTGATGACTGATGTGATTATCTGCGATGTGATGAATGTGATGTGATCTGTGATGTGATGACTGATGTGATTATCTATGATGTGATGAATGTGATGTGATCTGTAATGTGATGACTGATGTGATGATCTGTGATGTGATGAGATGTGATGATCTGTGATGTGATGACTGATGTGATGACTGATGTGATGATCTGTGATGTGATGAATGTGATGTGGTTGTCATTGTGATGATCTGTGATGTAATGATCTGTGATGTGATGACTGATGTGATGATCTGTGATGTGATGACTGATGTGATGATCTGTGATGTGGTTGTCATTGTGATGACTGATGTGATTATCTGTGATGTGATGAATGTGATGATCTGTGATGTGATGAATGTGATGTGATCTGTGATGTGATGACTGATGTGATGATCTGTGATGTGGTTGTCATTGTGATGATCTGTGATGTGATGACTGTGATGATCTGTGATATGATTATCTGTAATGTGATTATCTGTAATGTGATGACTGATGTGATGAGATTATCTGTAATGTGATGACTGTGATGTGATTATCTGTAATGTGATGACTGTGATGATCTGTGATGTGGCTGTCGTTGTGATGATCTGTGATGTGATATGATGATCTGTGATGTGTTGATCTGCAATGTAATTATCTGTGATGTGATGATCTGCGACGTGATGTGATGATCTGTAATGTGATGATCTGTAATGTGATGATCTGTGATGTGATGATCTGTGATGTGATGATCTGTGATGTGATGATCTGTAATGTGATGATCTGTGATGTGATGTGATGATCTGTGATGTGATGACTGATGTGATGATCTGTGATGTGATGATCTGTGATGTGATGATCTGTGATGTGATGATCTGTGATGACTGATGTGATGATCTGTAATGTGATGACTGTGATGTGATTATCTGTAATGTGATGACTGTGATGATCTGTGATGTGGCTGTCGTTGTGATGATCTGTGATGTGATATGATGATCTGTGATGTTATGAACTGCAATGTGATGATCTGCGATGTGATGATCTGTGATGTGATGTGATGATCTGTGATGTGATGATCTGTGATGTGATGTGATGACTGATGTGATGATCTGTGATGTGATGATCTGTGATGTGATGTGATGATCTGTGATGTGATGCGATGTGATGATCTGTAATGTGATGACTGATGTGATGATCTGTGGTGTGATGATCTGTGGTGTGTTGTGATGATCTGTGATGTGATGATCTGTGGTGTCTGTACCTGGGCAGGTCCTTCACGAGCGCCTGCAGCTCTGACAGCAGGTAATAGTGTCTCTCTTGTTGTCTGGCAGCATCAGACTGATCATCACTCACACTGCAGTATGCGTCCATCACACATTCAGCCTTATGGTACGGAGAAAAGAGCTCATTACAAAACAAACAAATCTGACTGGATGAGTCAAACTTATCGTTAACTAACACTGAAATGATTAAAATTGTTTTCGCTGACTGAAATAAAGCTAAAACAGAATAAAACAAGAAAGTTTTTAGAAGAAAAAAAAAACTGTAATATGTGCTAAAATAACTACAACTAAAATGGAAATAAATATAAATGAAAGATAAATTAGAATATTAAAAACCAAGTCAAATTAACAAATGCACATAACAAAATTACTAAAGCTTACACAAAAAATAAATAAAATGAAAAATAATAAAATACTTATAATAGTATACAAATTACAATCTACATTTAGGATAATTTTTTTTATATAAATTATAAATTAATTACAAATTATTTACTTTCTATGATTAATTATTATGATTATAATTTATTTTTGTTTGATTACTATTATTAATTATTGATTATGATCAAAGGCAAGTGTCGAATGTAGACTTAATAAAGCTAAGAAAGATTAACATCTAAATAAATATATGACCAAAATGTGAGAAGAAAGTAGAACCGAATATGAAGTATTAAGCAATGCAATAATCAGGAGTATTGTACATAGATAGTTTTGCATATATACTGACTGCAAGAGAAGAAAAAAAAGAAATCAATATGAATTATTTATTCACCGTTTGTTTCTTTTCAGACTCTGCTGGCTTAAACTGAACGAAACTCTCACCCGCTTTATGTTTCAGCTCCCAGAGACGAAAAGATTAATGTTTAAGGTGTGTCGAGTTTAAACACGAACTTTCCCTGAATGTACAGTATGTTTATATTAGAGATTCAAGTGATGACGGTGATTGTTTTGAAATGCGTGTGGAGGTTTGCGCATGCTCAGCAGCGCCGTCCTAAGGTCCTTCAGCTCGCAGGGCTGTCCTTTAATATGCCTTAAGAGTTTTCCGTGCTGTTGCGCTGTGCGGCTCTCACCAGCAGATGTCGCTGTTCACTCAGTTTCTCCTCAGCCGAGCATCACTGAAGTCTCATCATCATCATCATCATCTCATCATCATCCGAGAACAGAGCCAGAAGCATCACGACTCGCGCGCTGTTACATTGAGACTAATGCATGTAGATAATATAACGACTGCAGAAAATGCATAACTGATCAAGTGTATCGATGAAGATGAATGAAATGGCTTTAAGCGTGGATGGATTTGGACAGATGAAGCCACTCCAGTGTGGATCTGAACAAATCATCACCTGACCATCATGATATAGTTACTCTGAAGAAGACAGAAGGCTTTTCTCTTTATTTTATTATGGTTTCTTTTCTTGTTTTAGAGACGACGTTATCATTTAATTAGTGGCAATTAATTGAATTCCTCGATTAGATGAGGTTTTTATCTTCAGCTTGAGTTTTCTGATCATGATGCTTCACAAGGTTTGAGCAGCATCTTCAGATCTTCAGTGACATGAGGCTGATCCGCTCGAGCTCCTCCGATCATGGCCACAAACACTTCTCTGTACTTTCGCATCGTCGAGGGACGAAATCTGCCTGCAAAAGATGTGTAAGTTCTCGCAAAACTACCTTAAACGTGTTCGATGACAGTTATGATACTGATCAGATATGTTCTCGAGTGTTTGATCTGATAGTCTGGAGTCATAATGCTGCTGACATGAGGATGATG